>NC_029781.3:62713905-62762112 GCF_000817695.3 Arachis duranensis
ATATATATATATGTAGGTTGCATTGCATTGCATGAACATGTCCCTACTCATTTACTTTGTCTCCTTCAACTAAGCATGAGGACATGCTAATGTTTAAGTGTGGGAAGGTTGATAAACCATTATTTTATGGTTTATATTGTGTTTAATTGAGTGGTTTTATCAAGTCTTTTACCCACTTATTCATATGATTAGCATGATATTAAAAGTCCTTCCCAAAATTGTTCTATGATTGAAAACTTGCTTCCTAAAGATCTTTTAATTGTATATTTTTATTCTCCTTTATACCATTCGATGCCGTGATCTTTTTGTTAAGTGTTTCAGGCTTCATAGGGCAGGAATGGCTTAGAGAATGGAGAGGAAGCTTGCAAAAATGGAAGAAACACAAGAAATTAAGGAGATGACCAGCGAGAAGCGACGCAGACGCATGGCTCACGCATCCGCGTGAATTGGAGAAAATCACAGCGGCGCGAACGCGTGCCTGACACGAGCGCGCGGATTGGAATCTGCATGAGTGACACGAATGCGTGGACGACGCGCATGCGTGGCAAGGAAAAATGCTGGATGACGCGAACGCGTGGATGTCGCGGTCGCGTGACATGCGCGATCTGCAGAATTTACAGAAATCACTGGCATGGATTCTGGGCTGCGTTTTAACCCAGTTTTCGGCCCAAAAACACAGATGAGAGCAGGGTAACATGCAGAGACTAGAGAGGACTCTCATTGCGCAAAGTTTTTTAGTTTTTAGATCTGATTTTACTCCTCCTCTAGGTTTTCTCTCTACACATTCATAGTTTTTAGAATTTTGTTTTATTGCTTTTTGGATTGGGATATTGACAAGAGTTATTACCTCCGCCAAGACTTCAGCATTCTAGTTTGTTTTCTTACTTTTCGCTTACTCTTTCATATCCTTAATTTGTCCAAAGTTACAATTGGATTATTTTTATAATTTATTAATACAAGAACCATTTTTAATTTTAATTGATCTTTTTTATTATTGTTTATCATGTCTTTCTTTATTTCCCTTTTTAATTTTGTGAAGTTTACATTCATGATAATGGAGTAGTTCTCTAACTTGATTGGGAGTTTATTGAAAGGAAAACCTTGAGTTGGAATACTCAAGAGCTAAATTGTAATTGGGTTTATTGTTGGCTGGCTCTCTAGTCACTAACACTAATCCTTCCCAAGGGAGAGGATTAGGACTTGTGAATAGAAGTAGTCTTCCAACTTACTTGACTTTCCTTTACTCAGTAAAGGATAACTAAGAAGAAAAAACCTTCAATTATCAATTGATCTTGAGAGAACTCCAACAAGGATAGAACTTCTGATTAATCTACTCCCGGTCAAGATTTTTATTTGAATTACATAAATTCTCTGATTTAATTTCCTGTTTATCAAACCCAAAAACATTTTGGGAAACCTCTGATTAATAAAATAGCATATCTTTCTGCAACTCGTTGGGAGACGACATGGGACTCATACTCCCAGTATTTTTATTCTAATTTTGTGACAAACCTTCTAAATTGATGAGCGGATTTTTGTTGGTTAAGAACTGTACTTGCAACGTATCTCTTACATTAATTTCTTAATCTGCCAATTTCCGCCGCGTCACTGGCGTTGAACGCCAGTCAGGGAGTAAGGGCTGGGCGTTTAACGCCCACAAAGGGGCAGGGAATTCGAATTCCCTAGCCTTTCAAGATCAGTGGCTCCCACAGAATCTTCACCTACCCCACATTCTTCTCTCTCTTACTTTCCCTCTTCTCCATATACACTCTTCCCTATACACCCTCAACCAATCACATCCACATCACCTTTTTCTCTTCCTAACACCCTTCATCACTACCATCCAACCATTTCTACCAACCCCACCCACTTCAAATTCAAAACATTTCCCTCCCAATAACCCCACCCTATAACTGAACCCTAACACAAACCCCCCTTATAAATACCCCCTCTGTCACCCCTTCATACCCACACATACACAACCCTCATAAACCATATACCCCCTACCACTTGGCCGAATCCCTCTCTCCCTCTTTCTCTACTATTTCTCTTTTTCTTCTACTCTATTCTTTCCTTTTGTTAATATTTGCTCGAGGACAAGCAAAGATTTTAAGTTTGGTGTTGGAAAAGCTTTGCTTTTTGCTTTCCATTCACACTTTTGGCACCCAAAGTCGAAGAATCCTCTAGAAAGAGGAAGGGAAAAGCCATAGCTTCCGCCTCCAAACCTTGGGAAAGGGCGATATTCCTTACTAAGGCTCATCAAGACCACTTCTATGAAGTAGTGGCAAAGAAAAGGGTGATTCCTAAAGTCCCCTTTAGGCTAAAAAAGAATAAGTACTCGGAGATCCAACAAGAAATCCGGAGAAGAGGTTGGGAAGTTCTGGCCAACCCCATCCCGGAATTTGGAATCTTAATGGTGCAAGAGTTTTATGCCAATGCGTAGGTCACAAAAAATCATGACACTAGTGTGAACCCACACCCCAAAAATTGGCACACCATGGTCTGAGGACGTCCCTTGGATTTCAACCCAGAAAGTATAAGGTTGGCACTCCATCTACTATTAGTGCAAGGAGACCCATACCCCTACACTAGAAAAGTCAATTTTGATCAAAGGCTGGACCAAGTCCTTTCAAACATTTGTGTGGAAAGAGCACAATAGAGAAGGGATACTCAAGGCAAGCCTATCCAACTAAGAAGGCTTGACCTCAACCCCGTAGCTAGAGGATGGTTGGAATTCATCCAACGTTCTATCATTCTTACTAGCAACCGGTCCGAAGTGACCATTGACCGAGCCATCATGATTCATTGCATCATGCTTGGGGATGAGGTGGAGGTACATGAGGTGATACCTCAAGAGCTGTACAAGGTGGCAGAAAAGACCTCCACCCAAGCAAGGTTGGCATTCCCTCACCTCATATGTCACCTATGCAATTTAGTTGAAATTGTCATAGAATGAGACATCCCCATTGAGGAGGACAAGCCCATCACTAAAAGAAGGATGGAGCATGTTAGAGAGCTGGCACATGAACCACAATAAGAGCATGTGAAGCTATCTCAATAACAAATCCCTGAGATGCCTCAAGGGATGCATTTTCCTCCCCAAGGATATGGAATCAACTAAATACTTCTCTAGGAGAATTAAGCTCTGATGAGCGGATATTTTATACGCTTTTTGGTATCATTTTCATATAGTTTTTATTATGTTTTATTTAAGTTTTATTATATTTTCATAGGTTTTATGATTATTTCAGGTATTTTTTTGGCTAAAATTGAGGAGTTTTGGCAAAGTATGATTTAGAGACAGAGAAAGGACTACAGATGCTATCAGATTCTGACCTCCATGCACTCGAAAGACCAATTCTGGAGCTACAGAAGTCCAAATGGCACGCTCTCAATAGAAATTGAAAGCTAACATCCAGGATTTCCAGAAATATATAACAGTTCATACTTTGCTTTGGAAATCATGGCCTAAAGCTGGCGTTCAACGCCAGCCACCAACCCCAGTCCTGACGTCCAATGCCCAGAAGGGAGCAGCTGGCGTCCAACACCCATTCAGAGTCCAAAGCTAGCATTGGACGCCCAAAAGGGACCACTAGCTCGTGGCTTCACTCAAGCTTAGCCCAGACACTCACCAAGTGGGCCTGGAAAGTGGATTTTCTCACTACAAGACTAATTTATCTTATTTCTGTAATTCTTAGGTAGCAGATTAGTATATTTAGGAGAAGATCACGCTTGTTTAGGATCTGCTACATCTTCTTCTTCCCCCACTGTATTTTTGAACATCATATTGTACAGTATGAGTCACTAACCTCCTAGGTTAAGGTTTGGAGCTCTACTGATTCTTATGGATAAATAATATCACTATTCTATTTCAATCTATGCTTGATTCTATTCTAAGATGTATCTTTATTCTTCATCCTAACGGATTGGGAGTGTAACTTGACCATCATCCCTATTCAGATGGATTCTTGCGAGTCCTTGACGGGATAGTATTGAACCACAAGCTTGATTATACATCTCTTAGACGGATAATCCACGACTTCGTTGAGGACTTCTTGAGACATCAGTTCAGCTGAGGTACGAGGCGATTAGGGCCTTTGTGGTATAAGCTAGAATCAAAAGAGCAGCATTCTCTGATTCGGAAGATCCGACCTTGTCTGTGGCATTTTGAGTAGGATCACCAAGGGAATGGACTGCTAGAGCTTCACCCTCGTTCAGATTGGATGACCGCTGACCCAGCGTTTAATCTGAAGCAGAGGAGATTAATGATTGCTGACCTGGCGTTAATCATTTACAGCCTGTCATGGAAAGAATCAATCAAAAGTTGGAGTAGATGGTGAGAAAAGTTGATCCAAAAGGAAGAAGCATCTCCGAAGCGTCAAATGTTCTATCATCACTGACTTCGCACTTATCTAGTAACATTTTATTTATTTATTCTGTTTTATGCATTTTTCCACAAAAATCATATTTTCTATCCGCCTGACTAAGATCTACAACGTATCCATTGCTTGTTCAGACCAACAATCTCCGTGGGATTGACCCTCACTCACCTGAGCTATTTCTTGGACGACCCAGTGCACTTGCTGTTCTATCCGTGCGAATATTGCGGAGTTAGTTTCGTGCAAGAAGTTTTTTGTGCCGTTGCTGGAGATTGTTCAGATTTGACAAACTATCGGATTATCTTGTTGCTTATATTAGGTACTTTTTACTTTTGTTTGTGTTTTTGTTTTCTTTTTCAAAAACTTTTTCTAAAATCCATCTTTTCTTTGTCTTTGTTTGAGTCTAGTGTCAGTTCTTAAGTTTGGTGTCCTTTGTGTGTTCTTTATTTTCCTTAAAATTTTTTAATTACTTTTAGTGTTCTTTCTTGGTATTCAAGTTGTTCTTTTTTCTTTTCTTGTTTTGATCTTAAAATTTTTAAGTTTGGTGTCATTTGGTGTTTTTCTTTTTAATTTTCGAAAACTAGTGTCTTAGATCTAAAAATTTTAAGTTTGGTGTCTTTTAGTTGTTTTTCTCTTTCTTCATTAATTCAAAAAAATCAATAAAATATATTTTCTATCTTCATTCAAATTTTCGAAAATCTTGTTTCTTTTTTTATTTTGATTAAAAAATTGTCAAAGTTTGGTGTTTTCTTGTTAGTAAAGTCAAATTTCAAATCTTATCTTTTTAAATCTTTTCAAATCTTTTCTTCTGATTTGATTCTTTCCTATCGTATCTTTCTTTTAAAATTTTAAAATTCAAAACTTTTTCAAATTTTTATCTTATCTTTGGTTTATCTTTCTTTAAATTTTGAATCAATATCTTATCTTATCTAAATTTTAAACTTCAAATTCAAATCTTTTCCAAATCTTCACCATATCTTATCTTTTTAACTTACTTTCAAATCTCAATCTTATCTTGTCTCAATTTTAAAATTCAAAATCAAATTTTTTTTTCAAAATTTTTCAATCTCTATCTTATCTTGTTGACTTTTTCTTTTCAATTTTAAATTTCAAAATTTTAAAATCAAATCATTTTCAAATCTCCTATCTTATCTTATTTTCAAATCTTTCTTAATTAGTTACTTGTTTTGTCTTCCTTCTTTTTCAAAATTTCCAAACTAATTCCTCTCTCTTCAATTTTCGAAAACTTTTCATCTCTTTTGCTCTCTTCTTTTTCGAAAATCACACTCAAGTTTTCAAATTATTTTAGTTCAATTAATAAATAAAATAAAAATAAAAATAAAAATATTTTAATTCTAGTTTCTCTTTTTACTTCTTAAATTTTCAAATTCTTCTACCCTTCTATTCGAATTCATCTTATCATTCCCATATCTTCATTCTTCTTTCTTCTTCACATCTCATAGGAAGTTCTCTATACTTTGAGATAGAAACTTCTATTCTCTTTCTTTCTTGTTTATGAGCAAGAATAGAGATAAAAAAAACCTCTCTTTGATCCTGATCTTGAACCTGAGAGGACACTAAGGAAGCGTTTGCAACAAGTTAAAGCACAACATTCTGGAGGAAACCTCATAGAACTTTTTGAACAAGAAACTAAAACTACAAACATGGCAGCCGAACAGAATAATGGAGGAGATGTAAGGAAGGTTCTTGGTGACTTCACTGCACCCATTTCTAACTTCTATGGAAGAAGTATCTCCATACCTACCATTAGAGTGAATAACTTTGACCTGAAGCCTTAGTTAGTCTCTCTAATGCAACATAATTACAAATTCTATGGACTTCCACTAGAAGATCCACATTAATTTTTATCTAAATTTTTGGAAATCTGTGATAATGTTAAGACCAATGGAGTGGATCCTGAGGTCTACAGACTTATGCTTTTCCCTTTGCTGTCAAAGACAAAGCTAGGATATGGTTGGATTCTCAACCAAAGGGAAGCCTAGACTCTTGAGAAAAGTTGGTCAATGCTTTCTTGGCCAAGTTCTTTCCAGCTCAGAAAATGAGCAAGCTCAGGGTAGAAGTTCAAACCTTCAAACAAAAAGAGGGTAAATCCCTCTATGAAGCTTGGAAAAGATACAAGCAACTGATCAGGAGATGTCCTCCTGACATGCTCTCAGAATGGACTATCCTAGGTATTTTCAATGATGGTTTATCTGAGATGTCCAAAATGTCTTTGGACCGTTCTGCTGGTGGATCACTCCACTTGAAGAAGACGCCTACAGAGGCACAAGAACTCATTGAAATGGTTGCAAACAACCAATTCATGTACACTTCTGAGAGAAACCCTGTGAACAATAGGGTAGCTTAAAAGAAAAGAGTCCTGGAGGTTGACACTCTGAATGCTATATCGGCTCAAAATAAGATCTTGACCCAACAGGTCAATATGATCTCTCAGCATTTGACTAGAGTGTAAGCTGCAGCTGGCAGCACTCAAGACATATTCTATGATAGAGATGCTTATGATCTAGATCAACCCATTATGCAAGAGGCAAATTACATGGGAGAACCCTATGAAAACACCTACAACTGCTCATGGAAGAAGCATCCTATCCAGTCATGGAAGGATCAACAGAAGCCTTAGCAAGGCTTCAACAATAATCATGGTGGAAGAAACTATAATAGGTTCAACAATAGACCCCCATTTCTATCTTCTCAGCAACAAATGGAGACTTCTAAGCAGAGCCTCTCTGACTTAGCAACCATAGTCTCTGAAGTCTCAAAGACCACTCACAGTTTCATAATAGAAATTAGGTCCTCCATAAGAAATCTGGAGGTACAAGTTGGTCAACTGAGCAAGAGAATCCCTGAGACCCCTCCTAACACTCGTCTTAATAACACTAAAGTGAGCCTACGAGAAGAGTGCAAGGCCATCATAGTGGACATTTAGGCCGAACTGAAGGGGATACTCTAGTATTGAACACCAGTAAGGAAGTCCTTAGTGGGCGTTCAACGCCTAAAGAGGAACCACCATTGGCTTTGAACGCCATTAAGGGAGTTCTTACTAGGCGTTCAACGCCCAAAGAAGCATCCTCACTGGCGTTGAACGCTTGTAAGGAAGTCCTTACTGGGCGTTCAATGCCCAAAGTGACACAAAAGCTGGCATTGAACGTCAGTAATGGGGGAGCTGGGCGCTCAACGCCCACTAAAGACTTCCCTGTTGAAGAACTGAATGCAACTAAGGCTCATGAGGAGATTATAAAGGTTCCATTGAATGCCTTGTTGCAAATCATGGATTATGAGGATCACTCCTCCTTTGATAAGGAAGAGGAAACTAGGGAAGAGCAAGTTGCTCGATACCTAGGAGTCCTCATGAAGCTAAATGGAAAGTTATTTGGAACAGAGACATTGGAGAAAGAACCTCTAGTGCTCACCAAGGAACTTAATGCCTTGGTTCAACAGAAACTACCCGAAAAGCTGCTGGATTCCGGACGCTTCCTAATTCCTTGCACCATAGACAACATTTACTTTTGAGAAGGCTCTGTGTGACCTAGTGTCAAGCATAAACCTCATGCCACTCTCTGTAATAGAGGGGCTGGGAATCTTTGAGGTACACGCTGCAAGAATCTCATTAGAGATGGTAGACAAATCAATGAAAAAGGCTTATGGTCTGGTAAAGGATGTTTTAGTAAAAATTGAAAACCTTTACATCCCTGCAGATTTTATAATCTTGGATATTGGGGATGAAGAGTATGAATCCATCATCCTTGGAAGACCCTTCCTGGCTACTACCAATGCCATCATTGATGTAGCAAAGGGAGAGTTGATTCTACAGTTATGGGAGGACCACATCTTGTTCACGATGTCTAGCTCTAACACTCCCTCTAACAAAGGAGAAATAGTTGTGCAACACCTAGTGTTCTAACTCTCTCTCTCTCTCTCAGTGCAAACCTATACAGAGCCCCCAAACACCAATTCTATGTTTGGTGTTGGGAAGCCATCATCAAGCACTGATAATAAAGGTACTAAGAAGAAAGTACCTAAAGGATGAAGGGACAAAAAGATCCCCACTGAAGGCCTCTCACCTGGCATGAGAGTTGTCTTCACTGACAACCCAGTTATTTCACACATAGTGAACAAGATCCTGTCTCTAGAGCATGTGGAGCTCATCCATGCGAGCACAGGCAAGAAGTTCACTATAAGGGGCAAAATTCTAAGCTCCTATCCATTTCCATAAGGAGCTAACCATCAAGCTAGTGATGTTAAAGAAGCACTTGTAGAAGGCAACTCATAAATAATTAATGGTTTCTTATTTTTCTTTAAGTTTATTTAAGTTATATCAGTATTTCATATTTGTTTCTTTTTAAGTTTGTGATCTTGTGTAGTAGTTAGAACAGAAACAGAGACAGTTAGAACTGGAAATAAGACACCCTGAAGTAGGTACCTTGCTGGCATTGAACGCCAGACAAGGAGGCCAGAGTGGGCGTTCAACACCACACAAGGTATCCTTAATGGGCGTTCAACGCCCAAGAAGAGTAGCAATGCTGGCGTTGAATGCCAGCCTGAAGGTAGAGACCTGGCATAGAACGCCAGGAAGGAGGTCTCCTACGGGCATTCAACGCCCTATAAGGAGCAACGCTAGCTAGGAGCAGGAGCTGGGTGTTTAATGCCTACAAGGGATTAGGGAATTCAAATTCCCTAGCCTCTCAGGATTAGTGTGTCCCACAGAATCTCCACCTACCCCACTTTCTTCCCTATCTTACTTTCACTTTTCCCCAAACACTCTTCCCCATAAACCCTAACCCAATCACATCCATATCTCTTCCCAAAACCATTACAACCCTCACCCACTTCAAATTCAAAATTTTCCACCTAATTCCCACCCATTCATTCGAGCCCTAACCTATCCCACTGGTGCACGAATTCCCATACTTCGTACAACTGAACTAGCAAGTGCACTGGGTTGTCCAAATAATACCTGAGGTGAGTTAGGATCGATCCCAAGAGGATTGTCGGCTTGGATCAAACAGTGGTTATCTTGTAAATCTTAGTGAGGTGGATAGAAAAGTTGTTTAATTATTTAAGCACATAAAAGTAAAATAAAGATAATGTTACTCAGTAATCCAACTGTGAATGATTTCTTCTATGGCAGGCTGTATGTGATCAATGCCGGTTTGAGCAGCCGCCAATCTTCCTCTAGGCTGAACACCAAGTTTAGTGCACCTCTAGTCTGAATGAGGGTGAAGCTTCTGCAGTTCATCCCCTTGGAGATCCTACTCAAAATGCCACAGACAATGTCGAATCTTCTGGATCAGAGAATGTTGTGCCTTGAGTCTAGCCTTTATCAGAAAGACTCTAATCTCTCCATACCTCGGCTGAACTGATGTCTCAAGAAGTCCCCAACGAAGTCATGAATTAGCTGTCTAAGAGATGTATAATCAAGCTAGTGGTTCATTGATATCCGATAAAAAGCGCTTGCTAAACCCATGTAGAATAGAGATAACTTTTGACGGTTCAACTCAATCATAAGGTTGAAGAACGAAGATACATCTTAGGAGAGAATCAAACACGAATTGAAAATAGAGCAGTAGTGCTTTTATTAATCCATAAAACTCAGCAGAGCTCCTAACCTTAACCTAGGAGGTTTAGTGGCTCATACTGTACATAGAACAATGTAAAATGTGTAAAGTGGTGGCAGAAGATCCTAAAACAAGGGTGATCTTCTCCTATATATACTAATCTAATAACAAAGGATTACAAAAATATGATAGGCTTAGGCTTGTAGTGCAAAAATCCACTTACGGGGCCCACTTGGTGAGTGTTTAGGCTGAGTTAAGGATGTCTCCACGTGCTAGTAGGGCTCTTGGGCGTTGAATGCCCCCTTTGGACTCCTCTTTGGACGTTGATGCGTGAGCATCTTTCTTATCTTTTCCTAGTGATTTTTCATTTAAATTGTTAAGTTTAACCAAGAATTAATTGTCTTTTAGCCACTATGGATGCTACTTTGAGTCTTGTGCAATTCTGTTTATTTTAGGTAGCATTCAGCTGGATTTGATGGAGTTTCTGCAGCACAAGAATTAAAGGAGATGACAGCAAGGAGCGACGCGTGTGCGTACCTAATGCGTGCGCATGATTTGGAGCTTTCCATGGCGACGCGTGCTCATGCCTGACGCGTACGCATAAAAAGCGAAGTTGCACAGCGACGCGTATGTGTACCTGACGCGTACGCGTGACACGCAGAATAGACCATCGACGCGTACGTGTGATTGGCGCATACGCGTGACATGCGCCATGTGCAGAAAATGCAGAAAACGCTGGGGGCGATTTCTGGGCCCCATTTTGGCACTCAAGTAAGGCGCAGCTCTCTGCCAAGTTAGGCGCGAATCCAGTGAAGCCAAGTGGTCCCCACGTTACAAGGCGTGGATTATTTAATTGATTATGATTCAAATTTGAATTTGAAAAGAGGAAAAGATATTATGTTAATTTTAGATATTAGATTTTTAAATTAATTATGATTAGTTATAAAAACGAGAAACTTTTCTTCTTTAGGGGGGATTCGGGGGGATTCCATTAGGGAATTCTATACCAATTTACATTCCGTATTCTACAGTTTACCTGAATCCTTATTTTCTCTGAGTCATGAGCAACTAAACCTCCACTGTTAAGGTTAGGAGCTCTATCTATTGTATGGATTGATACTTTTATTTTTCTATTTTAATTCATGTTTTGATTTATATTTCAATAATTATTTTCGTTCTTTATTTTATGAATTTAGGTGGAACAGAAGTATGATCCATGTTCTAATTGAGTTCTTGTATAACTTGGAAAAGCTCTTTACTTGAACAACAGCTTGAAAACATATTATCCTGAATTTCTAATTGTTTGTATTTAATAGGATACGTGATATATAATTCCCTTATTTTTGGATAATTAGGATTCTTGTGGCATATAAACTAGAATTTGATCATCACCCTCTAATTGGAATTAATTGACCAAGGAATTGGCAGTTGATGAATTTTAGAGGAGACTAGGAAGGTCTAAGGAATTAGGGTGTAGTCACAAATAGTTTGCCATGAATTAAATCTTGCATGATTAAAATAGTTAATAAGAAAAGTCAATCCGGAAAATAGACAACTCCGAAGCCTTAACTGTTTTCTCCCATATTTTATTTACAACTTAATTACTTGCTACCTTCTGATATTTTGAATTCACTTTTTAAACCTTTTGAACATCTCAAAACCATTTTTTGCTTGCCTAACTAAGCAAATCATTTGACCATTGTTGCTTAGTCCATCAATCCTCGTGGATCAACCCTCACTCACCTGAGGTATTACTTGGTATGACCCGGTGCACTTGCCGGTTAGTTTGTGGGTTATAAATTACCACACCAAGTTTTTGGTACCGTTGCTGGGGATTGATAGTGATTAACAACTATTAGTTTTTTGATTGCTTAGATTAGGCGTTTTAATTTTAATTTTATTAAAATCTATTTTTAATATTTTTGAAAAAAAAATTTCTGTTCTGTCTTCTTTGCTTTCCTGTTTACCACATGGTACATTTAATTTTGTTTGGTGTTTTGTGCTAAGGAAAAATAATGGAGAGAGATCACATGGGTTACTACTCACACCCAAGTAGTGATTCATATTATGGTGGATGGAGGAACTATCCAAATTTTGGTTGGCAAAGTCAAAACCAAAGAAACTTCAATGCTCCATGTTCCAACTATCTAGAGCCACCACCTCCATATTCATATGAAGAACCACCATCTCCATATTCATACCAAGAACCATCCTTTTTTTACACTTATCAAGAACCATCATCTTCTTCTTATGCATATCAAGAGCCACCATCTCCTTATTCATCTCAAATACCATCAGATCTTGAGCTTCTCATGAAAGGATTCATACATGATATAAAGATGAGTGTCAAAAATGTAGGGAATTATGTGCAGCTGATTTCCAAGTCCCAGGAAGAAGAACAAGCAAATTCCTCCCCAAGAGATATAATACAAGACCCTATGGAAGAAAGTGAGGACATCAATCAAAGGAGTTCATAATCCAGTGAATTAGAGAACCTTCTAGCCACACACATGGAAGAGGAGGAAGATGCACCAACAAAGAAGGAAGATGCACAAACAAGGGAGGTTGTAAAGGATGAAAGCATTTATGGGAATCTACATTCCAATGAAGCAGAGAGTGGCATAGAGGGTGAGTTTATTGAACCACCAATTCAAGAAGTTCTTAATGAAGGGTACACTCTAACCATCACACAACACCCAAATCTTGAAATCAAAGAAGTGAAGGCAATCAAGGAAAGCACTGAAAAGGGGATTGTGACCAAGAAACAGAAGAAAATATCTATGAAGAAGAAAAGGTCAGCAAGAAACAATCCAACCTCTACCCCAACAAGCAAGGTAAATCAAGCTAAGCACAATAAAAGAAAGCTTGTTAGGAGGACTTTATATTAGGGGGCACTAATCTTCACCTCTCCCTCCTTGGGGACATTTCTTCTAACCAACTGGAAGAAGAGGAAGAAAATTCAATAATCAAGTGTCAAGTTATTGACATTAAAGAAGCGCTTGTCGGGAGGCAACCCGATAATTTCGTATCCTTAGTTATTTTTCGTAGTAGTAGCTTTCTTACTTTTTTTATTTTTATTGAGTTTTTACTATTTTTCTGATCATGCACCTATTTTAGAACAGGAATTGGATATTTCAAAAAAAAAAGAAAAACGAACACACGACATGCAAGCGTCGCTAACGCGTATGCGTCATATGTGTGTGCGTGAAAAATAAAAAAGTGAACAGAGAGTTGCGTGGGAGTGGCGAAGGAAGTGTGCCTTGCGCACAAAATGGCTCACGCATATGCGTCCATGATGCGTGCGCGTCATTTGCAATTTTGGCATTCCACGCGTACGCGTAAAGCACGCGCACGCGTGGATGAGAAAAATCAGCGTAAAAGGTGTTTGGCCAGAAAGTTATGCTGGTGTGGGGCTGGAACTATGCTGGGTGCACAAGCCCCACCACGCGGATGCGTCACTGACGCGTTCGCGTCGTTTGCCTATCTTGGCCGTTCACGCGTACACGTCCCTGACGCGTACGCGTCACTTGAAATTTGTGCGATCCACGCATACGGTGCCTCACGCGTATGCGTCGCATGCAACACCCAATTAAACCACCTCAGCGTCTGATTTCAAATCATCCACCTCCCAAATCCTAATTCTCTCTTGTTCTTTTATCTTTTTATTCTTCTTTCATCATGCTAATTACTTTTATGTCCCTCTCTGTTTTCAGTTCTTCTTTGCTTGAGGACAAGCAAACCTTTAAGATTGGTATTGACGCTTCGCTTATGGCTTTTCTGTTTAGCACCAAAGGGAGATGAATGTTCTTCATGAAGGAATGAGATGACCACCAGCATAACTGAGGTGGTTGAGTTCCTTTCATTCAAATTCTCTTCTGTTCTTATTTTGTTGTCTTCTGTTTTCTGTTGCTTTGATTGCTTGCATGATCTTTAGTACTTATATTTCAAAAAACAATTGCCTCATGTATTGCTCACTGAGCTTGAATTCAAAAGAAAAAAAGAAGTGATGTATTGCATGAGGAATTGAGTTTATATTTAAAGAATTGTCTTATTTACTTAAATGTGGTGGTATTATTTGTGATTCTGAATGCATGATATGAACAGTGCATAGTTGAATTTGAATTAAAGGATGTTGATGTACAAGGAACAGGAATTTAGAAAGTTATTATGAATTCTCTGAAATAAGTAAAAGTTTAATCCTTGAAGCAAAAGAAACAGCAAAAAAAATTATAAAAGCAAGGTCCAAGGCTCTGAGCATCAATGACTAGGGAGGTCAGACATGATTAAAAGCTCAAAGAGTTGTTTCCCTAGTCATATGCTTGTGGTGTGATTGTGTCAAGTAATCCTTGAGACAGAACACTTAGAGTCGAGACCAAGTGCGTTTAACAGAGTATTCCAAAGGCTTTGAGCACCATTGTCTGGGATTAACTGAAAGAAAAATCAAAACTCAAAGAGAGTCCCCCAGTTAAGTGCTTGTGGTGTTTCTGTGTCTAGTAACCCTTGAGACAAAACATTTAAAGTCACGGCTAGGCTCAAGGTGCAAAGCACCAAAGAAAAATAAATTAAAGAAAATAATGATGTGTTCAAGGATTAATTTGGAGTATAAATATCAGAGAATTCATAATATGATCCAGATTCTAATTCCGAATGACACTAACATTCCTCTTATTTAAAGGAGAGTGAGATGCCAAAACTATTCAAAATTACAATGAATAAACCCCATTTTAAGAATAAGACTTGAGCTTAATCGAACTCTCATTCTCATGCAAATTCACATCCTAAGCCTATGTTATTTTTGGTTGCTTGAGGACAAGCAACAATTCAAGTTTGGTGTTGTGATGCGTGAGCATCTTTCTTATCTTTTCCTAGTGAATTTGCATTTAAATTGTTAAGTTTAATCAAGAATTAATTGTCTTTTAGCACTATAGATGCTACTTTGAGTCTTGTGCAATTCTGTTTATTTTAGGTAGCATTCAGCTGGATTTGATGGAGTTTTTGCAGCACAAGAATTAAAGGAGATGACAGTGAGGAGCGACGCGTGCGCGTACCTGACGCGTGAGCGTGATTTAGAGCTTTCCATGGCGACACGTGCGCGTGCCTGACGCGTATGCGTGAGAAGCAAAGTTGCACAGCATACGCATGACACGCAGAATAGACCATTGACGCGTACGCGTGACTGACACGTACGCGTGACATGAGCCATGTGCAAAAAATGCAGAAAACGTTGGGGGCGATTTCTTGGCCCCATTTTGGCACTCAAGTAAGGCGCAGCTCTCTACCAAGTAAGGCGTGGATCGAGTGAAGCCAAGTGGTCCCCATGTTACAAGGAGTGGATTATTTAATTGATTCTGATTCAAATTTGAATTTGAAAAGAGGAAAAGATATTATCTTAATTTTAGATATTAGATTTTTAAATTAATTAGGATTAGTTATATAAAGGAGAAACTTTTCTTCTTTAGGGGGGATTCGGGGGGATTCCATTAGGGAATTCTATACCAATTTACATTCCGTATTCTACAGTTTACCTGAATCCTTATTTTCTCTGAGTCATGAGCAACTAAACCTCCACTGTTAAGGTTAGGAGCTTTATCTATTGTATGGATTGATACTATTATTTTTCTATTTAATCCATGCTTTGATCTTTCTAATTTAATACATGTTTTGATTTATATTTCAATAATTATTTTCGTTCTTTATTTTATGAATTTGGGTGGAACGGAAGTATGACCCATGTTCTAATTGAGTTCTTGTATTACTTGGAAAAGCTCTTTACTTGAACAACATCTTGAAAACATATTGTCCTGAATTTCTAATTGTTTGTCTTTAAGGGGATACGTGACATATAATCCCCTTATTTTTGGATAATTAGAATTCTTGTGGCATATAAACTGGAATTTGATCATCACCCTCTAATTGGAATTAATTGACCAAGGAATTGGCACTTGATGAATTTTAGAGGAGACTAGGAAGGTCTAAGGAATTAGGGTCTAGTCACAAATAGTTTGCCATGAATTAAATCTTGCATGATTAAAATAGTTAATAAGAAAAGTCAATCCGGAAAATAGATAACTCTGAAGCCTTAACTGTTTTCTCCCATATTTTATTTTCAACTTAATTACTTGCTACCTTCTGATATTTTGAAGTCACTTTTTAAACCTTTTGAACATCTCAAAACCATTTTCTGCTTGCCTAACTATGTAAATCATTTAACCATTGTTGCTTAGTCCATCAATCCTCGTGGGATCGACCCTCACTCACCTGAGGTATTACTTGGTACGACCCGGTGCACTTGCTGGTTAGTTTGTGGGTTATAAATTACCACACTAGACGTTGGACGCCAGCTACTCCCTTTTGGGCGTCCAATGCCAGGAAGGGGGTAGATTGCTGCGTTGAACGCCAGTTTTGGGCCGTCATCTCTAAAAACAAGTATGGACTATTGTATATTACTGGAAAGCCCTGGATGTTAGCTTTCCATAGCCATTGAGAATGATAAATTTGAATATCTATAGCTCCAAAAAGGCTTCCTTGAGTGCACGGAGGTCAGATACTGACAGAATCTGCTACGCTTTCGTTGCCTCTAAATCAGACTTTGTCAAAACTCTCAGATTTCAACTAGAAAATACCTAAAATTACCATAAAACACAACAAATCATAGTAGAATCCAAAAATGTGAATTTTACACTAAAACTTATGAAAACATAATAAAACTTAAACAAAACATGCTAAAAACTATATGAAAATGATGTCAAAAAGTGTATAAAATATCCGCTCATCACAACACCAAACTTAAACTGTTGCTTGTCCCCAAGCAACTAAAAACAAAGTAGGATAGAAAGAGGAATAAGATACAATAAATCTCAGAGTTTTCAATAAAGCTCAGTTTCAATTAGATGAGCGGGACTTAGTAGCTTTTTGCTTCTGAATAGTTTTGGCATCTCACTATCCATTGAAACTTAGAAGTGTTGGCCTCTTTAGAAACTTAGAATCCAGATGATATTATTAATTCTCCTAGTTTAGTTCTTTTTTATTCTTGAACACAGCTTTTAGAGTCCTGGCCATGGCCCTAAGCACTTTGTTTTCCAGTATTACCACTAGATACATAAATGCCACAGACACTTAACTGGGTGAACACTTTTGGATTGTGATTCAGCTTTGCTAGAATTTCCAGATAGAGGTGTCCAGAGTTCTTAAGCACACTCTTTTTGCTTTAGATAACGACTTTAACTGCTCAGTCTCAAGTTTTTTATTTGACATCTTCACACCACAAGCATATAGTTAGGGACACTGTTCCTTTGGAGTGCTTAGGCCAAGATTTTATTTCTTTTTGGGCCCTCCTAACTATTGATGCTCAAAGCCTTGGATCCTTTTGCCCTTACCTTTTGGTTTAAAGGGTTATTGATATATAATTTTTTTCTTTTTCTACTTTTTCTTGCTTCAAGAATCAATTTTTGAATTTTTCAGATTACCAATAATACTACTCCTTTTTCATCATTCTTTCAAGAGCCAACATTCTTAATTCTAATTTCAAATATGCACTGTTCATTCATACACTCAGAAAACAAAAGCAATGTCAACATATCAAAATAATTGAACTATTCTTAATGTAAAACTTGAAATTCACGCATCTTAATTCTCTTTTTCAAATAAAATTTTCTTTTAAGCAAGGTGAGAGATATATGGAACATTTTATAACCTTAAGACATAGATAGAAATGATCATGCAATAGGAACATGAGAACAGACAACAAAACATAATGGAAAATAGAACAATGACTTAAAAGAAAGGTTTGATAGAACGGGACCACCTCAGTGACGGCGGCTACCACTTCTTCTTGAGAATCCAATAGAGTGCTTGATGTCTTCAATGTCACGCCCTTGTCTCTGTTGTTCTTCCCTCAGAACTCTTTGATCTTCTCTAATTTTATTGAGGATGGTGGAATGCTCTTGATGCTCCATCCTCAGTTGATTCATGTTAGAGCTTAATTCTCCCATAGAAGTATGCCTTTGATCCTAATAGCTTTGAGGAGGAAAATACATCCCTTGAGGCATCTTAGGGATCTCATGTTGAGGCGGTTCTATATGCTCTAGTTGTGGTTCATATGCCAGCTCTCTAGTATGCTCCATCCTTCTTTTAGTGATGTGCTTGTCCTCCTCAATTGGAGTGTCACCTTCTATGACAATTCCAGCTGAATCGCATAGGTGACAGATAAGATGAGGGAAAGCTAACCTTGTTCGGGTGGAGGGCTTGTCCACCACTTTGTAAAACTCTTGAGGTATCACCTCATGTACTTCCACCACGTTTCTGAGCATGATGTAATAGATCATGATGGCTCGGTCTATGGTCACTTCAGACCGGTTGCTAGTAGGGATGATAAAGCATTGGATAAATTCCAACCATCCTTTAGCTATGGACTTGAGGTCAAGTCTTCTTAGTTGGATAGGCTTGCCTTGGGAATCCTTTTTCAACTGTGCTCCTTCCACACAGTAGTTTGAGAGTACTTGATCCAGGCTTTGTTCAAAATTGACTCTTCTAGTGTAAGGATGTGGGTCTCTTTGCATCAAAGGCAAGTTGAATGCCAACCTCACACTTTCCGGGTTAAAATCTAAGATTCTCCCTCCAACCATGGTGCTCTAATTCTTAGGATGAGGGTTCACACTAATGTCATGGTTTTTCGTGACCCATGTATTAGGAAAGAACTCCTGCATCATTAAGATCCCAAACTCTTGGATGGGATTGGTTAGGACTTTCCAACTTTTTCTCCGAATTTCATGTCGGATCTTCGGGTACTCATTCTTCTTAAGCTTAAAAAGGACCTCAGGAATGACTTTTTTCTTTGCCATTACTTCATAGAAGTGGTTTTGGGAGGCTTTGGTGATGAATCTATCCATCTCCCAAGATTTGGAGGTGGCGGCTACGGCCTTTCCTTTCATCTTTCTAGAGGGTTCTTCGACCATGGTTGCCATAATTGGGAATGGAAAGCAAAAAGCAAAGCTTTTCCAACACCAAACTTAAAACTTTTCTCGTCCTTGAGCAAAAATAAACAAAAGAGAAAAATGGAGTAGAAGAAGAAGAAAATAGACTAAGATGGAGGGAGAAGAGCAATTCGGCCAAGTGAGGGCTAAAGGGCTATGAGTAGTGTGTGGGATAAGTGGAAGGAGATGGGCATTTATAGGGAAGTTATGGTTTGGGTTTCGAATAGTGGGGGGCAAATATGGATGGGAAAATCTGAATTTTAATGGGTGGGGGTTGGTGGGAGTTATGATGGTTTTGGGGAAGAGGTATGGATGTGATTGGAAAAGTGTGTGGGGAAGTGTGAAAAGAAGAGAGAAGAAGGTGGGGTAGGTGAAGATGCTGTGGGACCCCTGGTCCTAAGAGGCTAGGGAATTCAGATTCCCTGCGCTCCTTATGGGTGTTGAAGGCCCAGCTTATGCTCCATAGCTGGCGTTCAACGCCAGCTTCCTGCTATACTCAGGGCATTGAACGCCCAGGAAGGACCTCCTTCCTGGCTTTAAACGCCAGGTCTCCTGCCTCTGTTGGGCGATGAACGCCCAGCCTCTGCTCCAGGGCTGGCGTTCAATGCCAGTGATGTTACCCTCTGTGGGCGATGAACGCCCATTCTGCCTTCTTGCTGGCGTTGAATGCTAGACAAGACATGTCCTCTAAGGTATTTTGTTTTCACTTCTGAATGTTTCTGTCTCTGTTTTGACTAATGCACATGATCATGAACCTAAAGAAAATAATTAAGAAAAACAAATTCAAAGAAAAACATAAATAATAACTTTGGCTGGGTTGCCTCCCAACAAGTGCTTCTTTAACGTCACTAGCTTGACGGTTAGCTTCTTATGGAGAATGATATGGGTCAGAATTTTGCCCCTTACAGTGATCTTTCTTCCTGTCTTCTCATGGATGAGTTTCACATGCTCTAGAGATAAGACACGACTCACTATATGTAGTATGACTGGTTTCTTGGTGAAGACAACTCTCATGCCAGGTGAGAGGCCTCATGTGAGGATTTTTTTGTCCTTCTAGCCTTTAAGTACTTTCTTCTTATACCTTTGTTCTCAGTGCTTGTTGATGGCTGCCTAACACCAAATATAGAATTGGTGTTTGTGGGCTTAGTAAAGCTCTGTACTGTGAGAGATGGTTAGAACACTCAGTATTGCATAGTTATCTCTTTTTTCTTAGAGGAAGAGTTGGGGTGAGGCATCTTGAACAAGATGTGCTTCTCCCCTAGTTGTAAAATCAATTCTCCCTTTACTACATCAATGATAGCATTGGCAGTGGCTAGGGAAGGTCTTCCAAGGATGATGGATTCATCCTCATCTTCCTCAGTATATAAGATTATAAAGTTTACAGGGATGTAAAGGTCTTCAACCTTGACCAAGACATACTCTACTAAGCCATATGCTTTTTTCATTGACTTGTTTGCCATCTCTAGTGAGATATTTACAGCTTGTACCTCAAAGATTCCCAACTTTTCCATCACAGAAAGTGGCATGCGGTATATACTTGACCCTAGGTCACACAGAGCTTTCTCAGAGGTCATGGTGCCTATGGTGCAAGGAATTAGGAAGCGTCCGGGACCCGAAAGCTTTTGAGGTAACTTCTGCTAAACCAAAGCATTGAGTTCTTTGGTAATCACTGGAGGTTCTTCCTCCAATGTCTTTACTCCAAATAACTTAGCATTTAGCTTCATGAGGCTCCTAGGTACCGAGCAACTTACTCTTTCCTAGTTTTCTCATCTTCATCAGAGGCTGAGTATTCATCAGAACTCATGCACTGTAAGAATGCATGCAAAGGGACCTCTATGGTTTCTACATGAGCCTTGGCTTCCTTTAATTTGTTGATAGGGGCTTCATCAGTGGGTATAGAATACTCAGTAGGAATACTCTTACTGGCATTCAACTTCACCTCTTGTGGCCTTTTGGGCATTGAACGCTTAGTGGGGGTATCTTCACTGGCATTCAATGCCAGCTTCTCTGCCATTTTGGGCGTTGAACGCCCAGAAGGGACCTCCTTCTTGGCGTTTAACGCCTGCTCCTATGCTAGTTTGGGCGTTGAACACCCAGGAGGGACCTCCTTCCTGGCGTTCAATGCCATTAAAGGTGTAGCATTGGGCATTGAACGCCTAGTAAAGACTTCCTTACTGGCGTTCAACACCAAGAATGGCATATCATTGGGTGTTGAACGCCCATTAGGGACCTCATCATTGGTGTTCAACGCCAGATTACTCCCTTTAGATTCGGCCTCAGCTTCAGTAGTGATGGCCTTGCACTCTTTTCTTGGATTTACTTCAGTGTTACTAGGAAGAGTGTTAGGAAGAGTCTCAGGGATTCTCTTGCTCAGTTGACCAACTTGTACCTCCAAATTTCTGATGGAGGACCTTGTTTCAGTTATAAAACTATGAGTGTTCTTAGAGAGGTTGGAGACTATAGTGACTAAGTCAGAAAGGCTCTGCCTAGGAGTCTCCATATGTTCCTGAGAATATGGGAATGGGGGCCTGTTGTTGAACCTATTCTGGGTTCTTCCACCTTGATTATTATTGAAGCCTTGCTGAGGCTTCTGTTGATCCTTCCATGAAAGGTTAGGATGATCCCTCCATGAGGGGTTTTAGGTATTTTCATAGGGTTCTCCCAAGTAATTCACCTCCTCCATCATGGGTTTCTCAAGATCATAAGCTTTGCCTTCAAAGGAAGCTTCTTGAGTGTTGGCAGTTGTAGCTTGTATTCTAGTAAAATACTGAGAGATCATATTGACCTGTTGGGTGAAAATCTTGTTTTGAGCTAATATGGCATTTAGAGTGTCTACCTCAAGAACTGTTTTCTTCTGAGCTACCTGATGAGTGGATATTTTATACGCTTTTTGACATCATTTTCATATAGTTTTTAGTATGTTTTGCTTAGTTTTTATTAAGTTTTTATAGCTTTTAGTGTTAAATTCACATTTTTGAATTCTACTTTGATTTTGTGTATTTTTGTGTAATTTCAGGTATTTTCTGGTTGAAATTGAGGAGCTGGAGCAAAAGTCTGATTCAGAGACAGAGAAAGCACTGCAGATGCTGTTCGGATCTGACCTCCTTGCACTTGGAAGAGCTTTTCTAAAGCTACAGAAGTTAAAATGGAGCATTCTCAATGGCTATGGAAAGCTAACTTCCAGAGATTTCCTGAAATATATAATAGTCCATACTTTGCTTCAGATTAGAAGGCCCAAAACGGGCGTCCAACGCCAGCCTCCTGCCCCCTTCTAGGCGTCTAGCACCCAAGGAGCAGAGCCCAGCGTCCAAATGCCCAAAGAGGACCCCCTATCCAGCGTTCAATGCCCTAGAGGCCTCATAGCACGTGTATCTCAAAACACTCACCAAGTGGGCCCTAGAAGTAGATTTTAGCAGTAAAAAAACTATTTTACCCTTAATAGTCATTAGTTTAGTATTTAAAGTAGAAGATCACTCTTTGTTAAGGATCTTCGCCCATCATTTACCATATTTTCGTTTTACACTTTGTATTTTCTATTAGTATGAGTTTCTAAACCTCCTAGGTTGAGGGGAGGAACCCTGCTGAGTTTCATGGATTAATAAAAGATTGTTATTCCTCTTTAACCTGTGTTTGATCCAATTCTAAGATGTATCTTCGTTCTTTATCAATATGAATGCGTTGAACTGGAACAAGGTTATCACATTCTACATGGTTCAGAGTGCGTCTTTCATCAGACAAGGATGAACCACCAGCTTGATTATACATCTCGTAGACGGCTAATCCACGACTTTGTTTGGGACTTCTCGAGATACCAGGTCAGCCGAAGTATGGGGAGATTAGGGTCTCTATGGTATAGGCTAGAACCAAAGGTGCAGCATTCTCTAATCTGGAAGATCCGACCTTGTCTGTGGCGTTTGGAGTAGGATCATGAAGGAGAATGGACTGCAGGGGCTTCACCCTCAATCAGAATGGATCTGCACTAGACTTTACTATGAGTTTGTGTTTTTTTCTATGATTTTAGGTATTTTCTAGCTGAAATTGAGGGAGCTGAGCAAAAATCTGATTCAGGCTGAAAAAGGACTGCTGATGCTGTTGGATTCTGACTTTCCTGCACTCGGAATGGAATTTTTGGAGCTACAGAAGTCCATTTGGCGCGCTCTCAATTAGGTTGGAAAGTAGACATCCAGGGCTTTTCAGAAATATATAATAGTCTATACTTTGCTCGAAGATAAATGACATAAATTGGCATTTAACGCTAGTTCCATGTTCCATTCTGGCGTTTAACGCCAGAAACAGGTTGCAATTTGGAGTTAAACGCCCAAAACAGGTTACAACCTGACGTTTAACTCCAGAAACAGCCCAGGCACGTGAAAAGCTCAAGTCTCAGCCTTAACACACACCAAGTGGGCCCTAGAAGTGGATTTCTGCACTATCTATCTTAGTTTACTCATTTTCTGTAAACCTAGGTTACTAGTTTAGTATTTAAACAACTTTTAGAGATTTATTTTGTATCTCATAACATTTTAGATCTGAACTTTGTACTTTTTGATGGCATGAGTCTCTAAACTCCCTTATTGGGGGGTGAGGAGCTCTGCAGCGTCTCAATGAATTAATGCAACTATTTCTGTTTTCTATTCAAACACGCTTGTTTCTATCTATGATGTTCATTCGCACTTCAATATGATGAATGTGATGATCCGTGACACTCATCACCATTCTCAACCTATGAACGTGTGCCTGACAACCACCTCCGTTCTATATTAGATTGAATGAGTATCTCTTGGATTCCTTAATCAGAGTCTTTGTGGTATAAGCTAGAATCCATTGGCAACATTCTTGAGAATCCGAAAAGTCTAAACCTTGTCTGTGGTATTCCGAGTAGGATTCAGGGATTGAATGACTGTGACGAGCTTCAAACTCACAAGGGTTGGGCATAGTGACAAACGCAAAAGGATCAATGGATCCTATTCCAGCATGAGTGAGAACCGACAGATGATTAGCCGTGCGGTGACAGCGCACCTGGTCCATTTTCACTGAGAAGACGGATGGTAGCCATTGACAACGGTGATCCACCAACACACAGCTTGCCATAGGAGGAACCTTGCGTGCGTGAAGAAGAAGACAGGGAGAAAGCAGAGATTCAGAAGACAAAGCATCTCCAAAACTCCAACATATTCTCCATTACTGCATAATAAGTATTATTTAATCCATGCTCTCTTGTTCATTTGCAAGTCAACTGATAATTATAATTGATATCCTGACTAAGAGTTACAAGATAACCATAGCTTGCTTCAAGCATACAATCTCTGTGGGATTGACCCTTACTCACGTAAGGTATTACTTGGACGACCCAGTGCACTTGCTGGTTAGTGGTACGAATTGTGAAAAGTGTGATTTACAATTTTGTGCACCAAAGAGCAGAGGAGGCAGGGACGTGACATTGAGGAGCTTAAACGCTCCATAGGATTCCCTGGGGGGAGCAGTGTAGCCATTACTGAGGTGGTCTTGTTTTATTCTCCCTATCTTTATTACTATTTTTCCTAGTATTCTGTTTTCTGTTTTTCTATTCTAGTTGCATGATCACTCTTAGGATTTCTTTGTTTTCTAGTAGTAGGTTCTTTTTCGTTTTAATTAAAGATGTGTTATATATTTCTCATCAAGCTTAAAAGAAAAATCTATTGAAAAAAGAAAAAGTAAAATGCATAAGGTATTGAGTTATATTATGAGTTATTCTATTTACTTTGATGTAGTGGCCTTATCTCTATTTTCTGAATGTATCAATTAACTGTGCATATTTGATGTTGAAGTTGAGTATATTGGTTCTTGAGGAACAGGAATTTAGAAAAATATTATTGATTCTCTGAAAAATTAAAAAGATTGATTCTGGAGGCAAAAGAAACAGCAAAAAGAAACCAAAAGAAAAATCAAAAGAAAAAGGTCCAAGGCTTTGAGCATCAATAGTTAGGAGGATCAAAATTGATCTAAAAGCTCAAAAGAGTGGCTTTCCCTAGCTATATGCTTGTGGTGTGAAAGTGTCAAGTAACCCTTGAGATTGAACACTTAAGTAGCGTTTGTTTTGAAGTACTGAGACAGAGACTAAGAGATTGAGACTCAGTATCGTGTTTGTTAGTTCAGAGACTGGTATTAAAATTTCTGTCTCTATCTCTAAAATTTCAGTATTTCAGTACCTCCAAAAAGTAGGGACATAGGGGACTGAAATTTTTAGAGATGGAGACTGAAACTTTAATAACATTTTATACCTAAAATACTTTCATTTCAATTAATTAATTCCAATTTTACCCTTTGTGCAAATTAAATTAGAGTTTCATTCTTGTTTCAATTTCTATCTCCCATTTTGCACCAAACAGAATACTGAAATTTATTTCAATCCCTGTCTCTTAGTCTCTGTCTCTCAGTCTCAGTCTTTCCGTCTCTGTCTCTCTACCAAACACTACCTTAAAGTCGTGACCCAATGCTGTAAAGAGTACGCTTAAGGCTCTGAGCACCACTGTCCAGAAATAAAAGTAAAGCAAAAGTCGAATCCAAAGGGTTTCCCCAGTTAAGTGCTTGTGGTATTTATGTATCAAGTTAAGCTTGAAAACAAAACACTTAGAGTCACAACTAGGCTTAAAGGTGCAAAGCACCAAAAAAAAAAAAATAAAAGCTATGTTCAAGAATCAAGAAGAACCTAAAGATATCATTCGAAGTCTAGTTCTAAGGGACACCAATATTTCTGAGCTCCAAAGGATTGTGATATGTCAAAGCTATTCAGAAATAGAGTGTTAATAGCTCCATTCAGTAATTAGAACTAAGCATGAATGACAACTCTAACCTGATGTATTTTTCTCTTCCATTTGGTCCTATTTTGTTTTTGGTTGCTTGAGGACAAGTAACAGTTTAAGTTTGGTGTTGTTTTGTGTGAGCATCTTATACCCTTTTTCTAGTTGTTTTTATATTATTTTTTGTTAGATTTTAATAGGTTTTATTATGTTTTAGTGAAAAATTCATCTTTGGATGCTACTTTGAGTTTTTCTTGTGTTTTTATGGTTTTAGGTGAAATTCGGAACAATTTGGAGAAGCTTGGAGCAAGAAACAAAAATGTTGTAAGCTCCCCTTTGGGCGCTGAACGCCCAACTTGGCGTTCAATGCCAGCAAGGCGGCTGAGTCAGAAGCGCACACTCCCTCTTGGGCGTTCAACGCCCAATCCTGGCATTGAACACCAGCTTGCTATCCGTTTCACATGCTATTGGGCCTCCAAGTGGATTTTAGCACTTCTTAGGCTTATCTTATTTTATCTTTGTAAATTTTAATTTAAAATAATATATTTTATGTTTAGCATTTAGTATTTAAGGATCAGATTAGATCTTCTTCTATAACTTTTCAGAATCCTGTTTTCGCTATAAGTCATGAGCAACTAAACCTCCTGGTTAAGGTTAGGAGCTCTGTTTATTTCTATGGATTAATATTATTACTTTTCAACTTTAATATATGTTTAATTCAATTCTAAGGTGTGTTTTCATTCTTAATCTAATGAAACTGGGTGGAACGGAAATATGATCCCTTTTTCTACATGAGTTCTGGTGATACTCTGACCAAGGTCGCCTGAACTACAACTTGAAAACACTCCTCCTAAACTGCAAATTACCTGGACTAATTAGGATATGTGACATAAAATCCGGTTAGCTTTGGGTAATTGGGGTTTTGTGGTGCTAAACTAATTTCCTAAACTTCACCTCTGATCTGAAATAACTAACCTTGTATGTGGCGTTTTAGTAGGATTAGAGGAGATTAAATTGCTAGGAATTAAGGTTTAATCACTTACAATTTTCCATAGAATGAATCATTCATTATTAAAGTAGTTAGTAAGAAGTATTAATCCGAAAAGATAAACATCTCTGAGACCTTAACTGTTTTCTTCTATTGATTTTACACCAATCTTTAATTGCTTTTCTTTATTATTTGGTTTTATACGCTTTCAACAACTAATCTCTTTACCTTTTGCCTGACTAAGTCCAACAAGATAACTATTACTTTCTCAATCCAACAATCCTTGTGGGATCGACCTTCACTCACCTGAGGTATTACTTGGATGACGCAGTGTACTTTCCGGTGAAGTTGTGCGAGTTTAATTTTCACGCACCATAGTTGTAGCCAAATTTTTTTTACTAATTTCGTTCATTTTTTTGTTGTGACCTAGCTTTTGTGGATTTGCTTGTTCTAATATATATATTAGTTTGTAATTCAATTGAACAAATCGTTTGGGATCTTTGGTGGTACTGCTAGCGGTGGGGAAGACCGGAGGATTCCTTTCCTTCTTGGTTAAAATTTCAAGGGAGAGGAGAAAGGGGCTGGATTGGGTTAGGGCACCACATTTGATTTCTGAAAAATTGAAATTGAAATTGGGTTAGGGTTGCATTTTAAATTTGAGGGTATTCTTGTAATTTCAAACATTTCAATCTCTAGTTTTGTTTTAAACCAAACAAGATACTGAGACATAATTCAGTCCTGTACACTTCTACACCAAACATAATATTGAGACTTATTTTAGTCTTTGTCTCTTAGTCTTAGTATTTGTGTTTCAGTCTCTCAGTCTCAATCTCTCTACCAAACGCTACCTTATTGACCCTTGCAAGACTAGCACATGCATGGTATTCCTACATATTCATATTGACCCTTGAAAGGTAAAGAGAAAATTAACCTGTTAACATCTAAAACTGCCATGAGCATAGTTTTTTCCCAAATCAACCATCATATTTGTGGGGTATCCATGCACCGCAAACTTCTTACAAGAATCATCTTTAATCCAAATAGGATACTAAATTTTGGACTCTTTTGATCTTATCCAACTTACTCTGAATTACAGGTGGTAGCTTACCCACATAGTTGGCCAAATTCACTTTTTTTTTTTTGCTATATATCTCACGACAAACATTCTGACTTCTTCTAGAAGAGTGATGATTGGTTTAACCCTTGTTAATTTGTTACGTGCGTTAAAGACCATGCATGCATTATTACATATATTATCCAAATTTTCTTTATGGCTGAAGGCTGATTTTGTCCAAGACTCTCTAGGACACTTATTCATGTAATTCCATGCACCTTCATTGAGCTTCTTAATCTTGTTCATGTTGTCAGAAAAACCTTGGTGTGTGGTAAATCGTGCACACTCCCACAACAACTACCTTAACTCCATATCTTTTCACTGTTATTGAAATTTCTCCATAGGTGCCTGATAAACCCCTATTTTATGATTCATCTTGTGCTTAAATTGAGTGTTTTTATCAAATCTTCACCCATTTATTCATGTAAATTGCATGGTTTTACTATTCCTTCCTTATTTTATGATATATGAGAAAACATGTTTCCTATGCTTTAAAAATATTAAATTTAATTATCCTTTATTACCATTCGATGCCGTGATTTGTGTGTTAAGTATTTTTAGGTTTCATAGGGCAGGAATGACTCAGAGGATGGAAAGGAAGCATGCAAAAGTGGAAAGAATACAAGAACTTGAAGAAATTGCTAAGCTGTCCAGCCTGACCTCTTCGCACTCAAACGGTTATAACTTGAGCTACAGAGGTCCAAATGATGCGGTTCTAGTTGCGTTAGAAAGCTAACATCCGGGGTTTCGATTTGATATATAATTTGTCATAGTGGCCATACAGCTAGGCAACGCGAACGCGTGCTCCACATGGACGCGTCGCAGTGACGAAAATCAGCGTGGCAGATTTCACCCCCAACGATTTCTGGGCTATTTCCGGCCCAGTTTCAAGCCCAGAAAACACAGATTAAAGGCTGCAAAGTGGAGGAATGAAGAGAGACGACTCATAATTCACTTTTCATAATTTAGATGTAGTTTTTAGAGAGAGGTTCTCTCCTCTCTTAGGTTTTAGGAATTAGGATTTCTCTTAATTTTAGGATTTATGATTTCTTCTTCTTAATTTTCAGGTTCAATGTTCCTTTTACTTATTTTCTCAATTTAGTTTATGAACTCTTTATATTTGGATTGATTTTCTTTTATTAATGCAATTTGAGGTATTTCAGATATATGATTTTATTTAGCTTTTTACATTCTTGGCTTTGGTTGATTAATTGAGACACTTGAGTTATCAAACTCAGCTGTTGATTGAAATTGGAATTACTGATTGATTTGGATCACTCTAAAGCTAGTCCTTCCATAAGGATTGACTAGGACTTGAGGATCAAGCTAATTAGTCCACTTTACCTTCCTTTGTTTAGTAAAGGCTGACCAAGTGGGGTTAAAACCCAATTCTCATCACATCTGATAAGGATAACTAGGATAGGAATTCCAATTCTCATACCTTGCCAAGAGATTTTATTATTATTAATTTATTTTTCTTGCTATTTAAATTACTTGTTCTCTATTTCAAAAACCCAAAAATATATCTTTTTAGATAACCAATAATAAATCATACTTCCCTGCAATTCCTTGAGAAGACGACCCGAGGTTTGAATACTTCGGTTTATAAATTTATTGGGTTTTGTTACTTGTGACAACCAAACTTTTGTACGAAAGGATTCTCTATTGGTTTAGAAACTATACTTACAACGTGAACTTATTTGTGAATTTCTTTACTAGCAGAAGTCCGTTCGTCAAAATGGTGCCGTTGCCGGGGAATTGCAAACGTGTGCCTTATTATTGGTTATTGTAAATATTTTCTTTTTATTATTTTTTATTTTTATTTTCTCTCACTACCATGAACTCTTACCCCTTTGGTTATGAGTCTGGTTATAATTATTTTGCAAGAAGAGGAGATTACAATGAGAACGTGCATTAAGGTTGGGACAATCAAAGATGGGAGTAGCCACAAGGATTTGATCAACCCTCATGGCAACAACCACCTCCAATGGACTATCAACAACTATTCTGTGATGCATATCAAGGCAATGGCTATGGTGAGTACTCTTTTGATTATCAACAACCACCACCATATGCCTATGAACCCCCTCCCCTCAACATGATTTTGGACCACCATACTCACAAGCCCCCTTCCACTATTCATCTCCATATGACCCTAACCCTCAAACACCATACCAACCACTTTATGAGCCATATGAACCATATATAGAACCACCCCAATTCCAACCCAATTACTCCCAAGAACCACCACCTCAATATTCACCATCTCCATATCCATCAATCCAAGAGCACTATGACCCTACTTATGATAGCCGAGCGCAACAAGAATCAAGGGATCGTCTCAAGGAAACAGTGGAAAAACTTCATGCAACCCTTCGCCAACTGGATCAAGCGATAAATCGATTACCTTCCCGACGTTCGGACATTCAAGGAACCCCTATGGCTTCATGTGGAGAATCTACTAAAGAACGTGGCATGAAGGAGAAGTTAGAAACTCCGGTGGATAGTGAGCAGCACGATTTTATATTGGAACAATTGGAGGAAGCTACGCCTGCCATTGAAGAGGAAGAAGTAGTTGAAGACTTAGGAGATGTGATGATTGGATTTTTGATGGTTTAGAATTTCACTAATGAATTCTCGTTGCAAGTATAGTTTCTAAACCAAACAATAATCTTTTCATACAAAAAGTTGTTTGTCACTAAAACAAACCCCTAAATTTATAAACCGAAGTATTGGACCTCGGGTCGTTCTCCCTAGGAATTACAATAAAGTGTCTTGTTATTGGTTGTGAGTTATAATTGGGGTTTTTAAGATTTTAGACAAGAAATATAAATGGCAAAGAAAATAAACTAACAACTAGCAAAGCTCTTGGCAAGATATGAGTACTGGAAGTCCTATCCTAGTTATCCTCCTCAATTGTGATGACAAATTATCCATTACTCCCACTTAGTTAACCACGGAGGAAAGTCAAGTGGATGAATCAATTTTGATTCCTCAAGTCCTAATCAAATCCTAAAGGAAAGACTAGCTTTAGAGGCATTCAAATTAATTAGCAACTTCTAATTGTCGATCAACAAGGGAATTAGATAACTCAAGAGTCACTAATTACTCTACCTAGGCCAAGAGGAACAAAACCTACACTAAAATCCAACCAAGCATTTCATCAAACACTTGGAAGGCACAAAAGAAAAGCATAGTAAATTGAGAACAAGAATAGAATCTAACAACAATTATTGCAAAGAATTAACAACAACAATCAAGGAAATCACAATTATCATGAATTACCTCAAATTGCATTATTGAAAGAAAACAAAGAACAACAATCTATCCAAAACAAAATGAAGAATTACAATTATTAAAGCACATAACTAGAAAGAGGAAGAGGGGAGGATTAAGAATTGATAAAAGAAAAGTGAATCAAAGCATGAATTAAACCTAGATCTAAGAAGAGAAATTAACCTAAACATAATCCTAATTCTAGAGAGAAGTGAGAGCTTCTCTCTCTAGAAACTACTTCTAAACTAATCCTATGACTAATGGTAACTAACTTGTGTTTCCCTCTTCACTCCTTGGGTTAAATAGCATCAGAAATGAGTTGGATTGGACCCACAAGGCTTTAGAATTCGCTGGCCACGTTTTGCTTTAAGTGAACCAGGTGGCAGCAACAGCGTGTGCACGTACTGTGCACGTATGCGTCACCATGTGCGGTTCAACCATAGCAAATCTTATATCGTTTCGAAGCCCCGGATGTTAGCTTTCCAACCCAACTGGAACCGCATCATTTGGACCTCTGTAGCTCAAGTTATGGTCATTTAAGTGCGAAGAGGTCGGCTTGATAGCTTTCCGGTTCTTTCATTTCTTCATGAGTTCTCCAACTTTTCATGCTTTCTTTCTTCATTCCCTTGATCCAATCTTTGCCTCCTAAACCTTAAATCACTTAACAAACATATCAAGGCATCTAATAGAATCAAGGTGAATTACATTTATTTATTTTAAGACCTAAAAAGCATGTTTTCACTCTTAAGCACAATTAAAGGAGAATATACAAAACCATGCTATTTCATTGAATAAATGTGGGTAAAAGGTGATAAAATCTCCTAAAATCAATACAAGATAAACCCTACAAATTGGGTTTATCAAGATGCAGAACCTCCATGGGAAACTCAAGTCATAGAGCCTCCTTCAAATACGTTTGAAATTGATGTTGATGAGGGTGTACAACCTCCAAGGCATATCATAGTTGAAGACTTGGAAGAGGTTGATCAAGAGATGGAGATTCAAGAAGAAGAGGCACAACCTCCCATGCCCTTGGTGAGAAATAAAGAAGAGATTGAATTGGAAGAAATCTACCAAGAGGAAAAGGTTGATATTGAAGAAGCTTGCAAAGAGGTGGAAGTTGTCACAGAAGAGCTCAAGAGAATGGAGCTGGAAATCACCTTGCCAAAGTTGTTGGAGACCTCTCCCCCAAAGCCATCACCGTCCAACATAACGTTTAAGTGGGTAAAATTCCTATCCTTATCCTTTACTTTCCCACTTGAATATGGGCTACTGGAAACGGATGGTCAACTTAGAGCTCTTTGTGGCATTAAGAGTAAGAGGAAGATGGTTAGTGGTTGGAGTTGTCAAGCAAGGTTCAACATGGTTGTGTGCTCAAAGTTTAAATGCAAAGGTTGGTGTAGAGCTCAATTGAATGGGTCTAGGATGTTGTATGGCCACTTCGGTGAGAATTCAGACTGCTTATCACCCAAATGGAATTATCATGATCCACTTGAAGACGGGTGTAGAAACAAGATTTGGGATCCAGACATATATGAGGATCAAATTTGGGAGCTCAAAGCTTGTGAAGAACTCCATCAAAGCTTGAGAAATTTACTTGGTATTGATAGAGCTTATTGGAAGTCCAAGCATTGGTGGAAGTTTTAGGATGAGTTCAAGCATAAGCCACCATGACAAGGAGCTCACCAAATGTCCAACTTAAGGACTATAACTAAAAGTGCTAGGTGGGAGACGACCCACCATGGTATGATCGTCCTTTTTTCAGTTTTAATTCTAGTCTGTTTTGTTTGCTTTTGAGTTTTGATTGGACCTGGAATCATGCATAACATTCATATTAGTATTGCATTCTGCATACTGCATTATTAAAAAAAAAGCACGCGACGCGTCCACGTCACAAGTGCATTAGGAAGAAAAGAAAAGTGAACAGTAAGTCACGCGAAAGTGTGGCTGGAGGCGTGCCTCAGGCACAAATACGCCCACGCGACCGCGTCGCTGACGCGTTCGTGTCGTTTGCGAAATAGCCTCCCCATGCATCTGCGTCACCCACGCAAACGCATGGCAGAGAGTTATGATGGAGTAGGGCTGGACTCGTGCTAGAAGCACAAGCCCCACCACGCGAACGCGTGCCTCACGCGTCCGCATCGTTTTTCAAAAATGGTGACGTGAACGCGTCACCCAGATTTTTGGCAAAATGAGTTTGAAACAGAGAGTTGCGCAAACGCGAGGCTGCACTCGCGCCAATCGCATAAATCAGGCCACACAATCGCATAACCTACGCATCCGTGTCACCTAACCTTATCGCACACCACGCGACCGCGTCACTCACGCATCCGCGTCGCCTGCGCCGCACAACTTATCCAGATCAGTGCCAATTATCTTATCATTTCTTCTCTAATCCTAATTTCTTCTATCTTTTCTTCTTTTTTCTTTCTTTCTTACTTTATCTCTTTAACTTCTCATCCCTCTTCACTTCAATTTTATTTTACTTAATTTATTTGCATATTTCATTCATTGCATTTTAATTTTGTACATATATTTCTTTTTCTTTCTAAATTTATTATTTTTCCATTGGTGTTACTTGTTCATATTCAACTGTTGCATCTTTTCTGGTATTATTTCGGTGCTCAGTGACTTGTTTTATACTGTTGGATAATATTATTTAAGTAAATGCTAATCTTTTATGATACTTGTATTAATTTTGCATTGACATGATTTTATATTGTCTTTCATTACCCACACTCCTCCCCTTTGTTGCAAAATTTGCACCACTGGTATGCGATGTGCTTCTATTATTTTCTCACTTGCATGTTGTAGCTACCATGTAATTAAGACCCTCATTATTTGGCATTAACCCACCCAGACTTTATTTATTTTCTTATCTTTATTTCTGGATTACTTTTTCTTCTTTTTTCTCTTCTTTCAGGCTGGCCACCGAGAAAAGGAAAAAGAAACTTCTATATGGGGCAACAGACAAGTCCATCTGCACAATCTCTAGAGAAAAGCATCAGTTGTAGCAGCCCGTCCACCTGCACATCTCAGCATGCATCGAGGACGGTGCAATCTTTAAGTGTGTGGAGGTCGATACCGATCTCCATGGGTTAGTTATTTTCTTCTCAACACCAATGTTTTATTTTATTTAGTACATTGTTGCATTTGCATGTTGCATTGCATGTTTGTTTGATTTTATGCATTTAGCTACTGCTTGGTTAAAGTAATGAGTTTCTTTTTAAGACCCTATTTTTGAAAAAATTTCACAAATTTAAATCAAAACTTTTATGTTAAATTTGTTTGGAAGTTGTATTTGGAACATAGTTAAAAGCTAGAACACACAACCTGTGAGATTTGAGCTTAATTGCATGGTTACATTATTTAACCATAATATTTTATTCTTGTGTGTTTTTCTTCTCTATGATTGCAATCTTTACTTTGTTCTAGTCTATATGTCCATTGTTTAGTATATTTACATGCTTGCATATGATTGAGGCCATATTTGATTATTAACTCACTTATCCAAATAAGCCTACCCTTTTATGTCACCCTTGTTAGCCACCTTGAGCTTTTTAATCCCATTTATTCTATATTTTACCACATCACTAGCCTTAAGTGGAAAAACAATTAATTACCCTAATTGAATCTTTGATTAGCTTAAGATAGAGATTGTGTATCAACTAAGTGTGGAGAAATTGTGGGAACATGGGTTAATAAGGGAATGTATCATGTTTCTAATTTATTTTAATATTGGGAATTTGGGAACCTACTCATGTAAAACCAGAAAAAATTAAAAATCCATATGCATTGATAAGTTATGTTTTAAAAAAAATAAGTAAGTCAATAAGGGGATATAATTACCCCAATGTTAAGTTTTAATAAAGATCAATGCACATGTGATAAAAGTAAAGAAATATCAAAAAATTGGTACATGAGTATGGGAATTATACAAAAGTGGGAATTATGGGTGGCTAGGTGTGATTTTTAGAATTACATAGAGTATGTGTGTGTGTTAGGTAAGAGCTTAGGTTAGTCAAAGATTCATATTATAGCTCACTTGGCCATACATGTATCCTTACCTTTACCTCAGCCCCATTACAACCCTGAAAAGACCTCATAATATTTGCATTGGTATGCTAAATATTTGTTGATTGGTTAGATGAAGAACAAGATTGAGAAAGCATGACTAGGAAAGAGTAAAATGATTGACCCTAGACACTTGAGAGTTAGAGTGATATACACTACCAGTAAGGGTTCACTGCTTAATTCTATGTTCCCTGCTTTCATGAGCTATCTTCTTACAAGTTTACTTGCTTTTTATTGTACGATTTGAATTAGTGGAATTTGGTTTGTATTTGTCTTGAAGAACTTGTTTGCTTTTAACCAAGTAACATCTTAGCATGTAGTTGCATTCACATTCATAGGTTGCATTGCATGAGTCTTACTTTTCCCTACTCATTTATTTTATCTCCTTAAGTTTAGCATGAGGACATGCTATTGTTTAAGTGTGGGAAGGTTGATAAACCCCTATTTTATGATTCATCTTGTGCTTAAATTGAGTGTTTTTATCAAATCTTCACCCACTTATTCATGTAAATTGCATGGTTTTACTATTCCTTCCTTGTTTTATGATATATGAGAAAACATGTTTCCTATGCTTTAAAAATATTAAATTTAATTATCCTTTATTACCATTCAATGCCGTGATTTGTGTGTTAAGTATTTTCAGGTTTTATAGGGCAGGAATGACGCAGAGGATGGAAAGGAAGCATGCAAAAGTGGAAAGAATACAAGAACTTGAAGAAATTGCTAAGCTGTCCAGCCTGACCTCTTCTCACTCAAATGATCATAACATGAGTTACAGAGGTCCAAATGATGCGGTTCCAGTTGCGTTGGAAAGCTAACATCTGGGGCTTTGATTTGATATATAATTTGCTATAGTGACCATACAGATAGGCAACGCGAACGCGTGCTCCACACGGATGTGTTGCAGTGACAAAAATCAGCGTGGCAGATTTTGCCCCCAACGATTTCTGGGCTATTTCCGGCCCAATTTCAAGCCCAGAAAACATAGATTAAAGGCTGCAAAGTGGAGGAATGAAGGGAGACGACTCATAATTCACTTTTCATAATTTAGATGTAGTTTTTAGAGAGAGAGGTTCTCTCCTCTCTCTTAGGTTTTGGGAATTAGAATTTCTCTTAGTTTTAGGATTTAGGATTTCTTCTTCTCAATTTTTAGGTTCAATGTTCTTTTTACTTATTTTCTCAATTTGGTTTATGAACTCTTTATGTTTGGATTGATTTTCTTTTATTAATGCAATTTGAGGTATTTCAGATCTATGATTTTATTTAGCTTTTTACATTCTTGGCGTTGGTTGATTAATTGGAGACACTTGAGTTATCAAACTCAGCTGTTGATTGAAATTGGAATTACTGATTGATTTGGATCACTCTAAAGCTAGTCCTTCCTTAAGGATTGACTAGGACTTGAGAATCAAGCTAATTAGTCCACTTGACCTTCCTTTGTTTAGTAATGGCTGACCAAGTGGGGTTAAAACCCAATTCTCATCACACCTGATAAGGATAACTAGGATAGGAATTCCAGTTCTCATACCTTGCCAAGAGATTTTATTATTATTAATTTATTTTTCTTGCTATTTAAATTACTTGTTCTCCATTTCAAAAACCCAAAAATATATCTTTTTACATAACCAATAATAAATCATACTTCCCTGCAATTCCTTGAGAAGACGACCCGAGGTTTGAATACTTCGGTTTATAAATTTATTGGGTTTTGTTACTTGTGACAACCAAACTTTTGTACGAAAGGATTCTCTGTTGATTTAGAAACTATACTTACAACACGAACTTATTTGTGAATTTCTTTACTAGCAGAAGTCCGTTCGTCAGTGCCACACAGAATCTATGGTGCACCCTAGTCTTTACCTCCTGGATATCTGGTATCAATCCCTGTATATGCAAACAACATCTCATATACTTTTATTGTGACCTAGAATAATTCCTTACTTTTATTTGATTAACCTATAATAGTCTTTAACATTTGTTTAATGAACCAAAATTAGTCCCTACACATTGATATCGTGCCCTTAGATTGTCCCTATTTTTTACTATCCTAAACTAAAGAAAACAATTCCCATGTAGCGTATTCCCAAGCATAGACAAAAACATATTAACAAGGAAAAATATATTGTTACAGAACCAATAAATTTGCAAGACAGAACAAATAATATAATCCCATTTAGTCTAACAGAATAACTAGAGTTGGAGCATACCTTTTACATGTCACTCATAAAACACCATCCATGTTGTTTATAGCTACCAAGATCCTATGGAGTAGATCCATGAACCACTTCTAATTCTCCTTGTTCATTACCTCCACAAGTGGCCATAATATAAGATAAATATGATGATTTGCGTCTTGTCCACTACGAATAAGATCTAACCTCCGAACTGTGTATTTAGAAACATCTCATCTTGGTCAATTAGTCTCCTGCACCCTGTTTTAAAATATTTTTTGCACCCATTTAGACAAGCATACATCTTCTCGAAAATCACCTCTCCATCAGGCTGTAGGGTGGTGCCGATTTTGACTATTAATCTTGGATTGCACTTAAAGGAGGGTTTCACCATAGTCCCTCACCATTGTATACTGGGCCTTTTCATCCTCATACACAATAGCTCTAGCATATGCCAAGGCTTTAGAGATAGAATTCCTATTTAGGATTAGATCACACTTGGACTTGAAATAAATTGTAGTTTCACATTGCCTAAAATTTGGGTACTTTCTTACTTTTGTCACAAACTTGCTTGTCAATCAACTTTGATTTGCAGCTCTATAGGTGACTTCCCTTGGACATGTGTGATCATTGTTGAAGGTTTTAATATACCAATATGTTTTCTCATGGTCCCGTGATCCATATACTATCCAATTACAATTATCAACCCTGCACACATCTTGACACCTCACTACATCATTCTTTCTAAACCTTATATGTCTTCCCTCTTCGATTGTATATTCTCTTATAGCCTCCCTAAAATCATAATTTGTCTTAAGCTTCATCCCTACCTCAAGTTTTAGCTTACAAAACCTAACACTTTCTCTAAATACTGGAAACACAACATCATCCTTATCATCAGAAAGCTCATCTTTGGAGTTGGGAGGAGTTTGCATTTTCTTTGAGTTCCATCCGTTGGCCCTATTAGACTCAGCTCCCGGATCCAAGGCATCATCAACAACAGCATCATCTACATGTGGGACTCCCAAATACCTAAAGTCCAACTCTTCAGCTTCATTATTCGCAACTAGTGCATCATCATCATTAAATTAGATTCCTTTTTGGCTTTGCAAAGGCAGCTGCAGGTGCTTGCCTGAACTTCATGTCTTTCATCTTAGCTTTTGACATGTTACCAACAACTTCATCATTACCACTTGATGAGCTATCTTCTTGGCCAGGTTCATAAAGAGTTGTCTTCAGTCGTATGCTCATCTTCAGATGAAAATTGATCACCTTTTATTGGCCCCATGATGTTAAACGTGCTTAAATTTAAAGAAACCCTTGTGCAACTCTGAGTTCTTTCAGTTACCTTCTTGTTAGACCTTAAATTGGGTTTTGGTATAGACATTAATTAGACTTAGGCTTGTTACTGGACTTAGGTTTTGTTTTTTTTGTTGCAACATTACTAACAGGCTTGGGATTTGCCATAGACTTAGGATTATCATTTGATGTGGTAAGGAATTTATTGGTTTTGGGTTGGAGATTTGGTTTCATTCTCCTTGGAAATAGGTTTATTAGTAGCAGGGGTAATGCATTCATTGTTGGTGGATAGGGGTTTATCAAGAGCAATAGTTATGGTTTCATTCTCCTTAGACATGGTTTTATTGTTCCTGGGCAGGGGTCTAAAGTGAAATTTGAGATAGGATTCAAGTATTTCTTTGGCAAGGGGGCTTGGAGTAGACATAGAAGAACTAATCTCAATATTGTGATTGGCCTTTAAGTTTGCATCAGCATCACCACTCTCCGTTATTTCATCATCAACATGCACAAGAATTTCCTTCTCCTCAAGAAACTCTAGTGTTGAAACTCCATACTCAAAATATATATCAATCAGGTCATTATTCTTCTGAGTCATAAACCACATCTCCCTTAACTCATTGTCATACCTAAGTTCTTTATAATAATTTCTGACAAATAATACCTCTAATATATCCTCATCAAGGTCACTAAGACTGCATTGTTAACAGGCGAATAAATTGTATTCCCATTACCATCTTTCTGAAACTTTTCCCATGATGGAACATAATATCCATCAATACCTCCGTCTGAATAATTGATTGAAAAGTATAGTTACCATTAGCACATCAAATTAATAGGTACAAAGATAATCACACACAAAATTCTCAACATATTTATAATTCAGGAACAAAATAGGTACAGAGGCAATCACACACAAAATTCTCAACATATTTATAATTTAGCAACAAAGTTAACAGATGTCAAAAAAATTCACACACACACACACTCACACATAAACCCATTTATCAAGCATTGCAAATAGAGCATATATAGAAACTCTTGCACCCAGTAACATAGGAACTAAAACAAACCCTAACAGGAACTCTGGTTCAAAAAAATAGGATCAAAATAACAAAAGCATAGAAATAATATCATCGACAAACATGTATACATTGCAAAAAATCACAAAAAAATACTCGTCGCTAACCTCAGTTACCAGAGTTATGAACCATTGTAGCTGTGTTCAACCTCCATGCACGTCTATACACACTTCGTGATAATCGATATTTAACCATAAACCATTTCTCCTCCAACAACTTCTACTTACTTTCACCCATAGAAGAGAGAAAAAATTTTATATTTGAAATTCAATGAAAAAAGAGAAGATGAAGAGTGATCAAAAGGTTACAGAAGTAACGTTTTATTATTCTAAAACCCTCAAATGACATTGTTTTAACCTTTCTTTTGTGTCAAAACACATGGGACATTATTTTTTTCATGTCCAACGTGATAAAGACTATGCCACGTCACTGGCAGCGTTAGTTCTGATGATGAAAAATGTGCTTAGGACTAACATGGAGTACTTTTTTGAATCTGAAGAGATTAAGTTAAAACAATTAGAATTTCGAGTACTAAATCATTACAACTCGCCAATTGTCAATTCCAGGAACCAAAATAGGACTTAACTCGATGTCAAAAGAGATAAGATTGTTAAAATTAAAGTCATATTTTTTATATTTTGTAATTTTAAGGAGCATTGCTTAGTAATAAAAAGATAGCATTTTATTATTATTATTATTATTATTATTAGATTCGTGAAGAACATAGCATATATAAAATTATTATGGACACGATAATCTTTTTAATCATTATTTTTAAATAACAAAATTGAATATATCTTTATCAATAATATGCATAGTATAATTTCTATAGAAATTAAATTGTTTAGGTTAAAATAAGTAATTAAGAATAGAGGAATATTAAAATTATAAATGAAATGTTAACAAGTAACGATGCACTATATTTTGGACGAAAAAACCGGAAAAAGAAAAGATTATTCAGTTTAATTAACTAATACCTTAATCAATTTGGGTTGGTCGAGTGGTCAGCTCACTCGTACGCTTAAGTAAGTATCGGGAGTTCAAAAAAAATATTTTTAATATATTAAAAATAAATAAGGAGATTCAGAAATCCGAATCCTAGTACTGAAAACTAATTAGAAAAAATCTGATGTGTTGAATTTAAGAGAAAAGGAAAGAATATCTACATAGTTTATGAAATAAATATCAAAATATAATATATTCCGATAATATTTGCTTAAAAAAAGTAATGACTGATACGTGTATTAGGGTAAAATAAATACATGTCCATATTAGCATATCTGTAAATTTGGTTCCCATTCTAATAACCAAAAAGCACTGATGATTATATATAGAAAAAACACAACAAAACAACCCTAATTAATAACCTAAGTTAATTTGATAGCATGATCAAAGTGATTTTAGGGTGGTGGGGAGAACTGAAGGATGTTGCTGGCAATCCCACACGAGAGCAGCGAAATAAAAGGATCCTTCTAATGACACCACAAAAATCCAACCAAAGAAACAAAAATCAAAAAGAGCCAGCAATCTCTCTCTCTCTCTCTCTCTGCTTTTGTTTTTGTTTTTGTCTTTGCAATATCTCTCAGGGTGATTGTTCCCCATCTTCCTCGAATTCCATATGATTCACGATAATAGGAAGATAGGAATAATAAGCAAAGTGTTGATTGTGTAGGTGTTTCCCCCCACACCCGTTATTGGGAATAGGGGGGATAGGGACAAAAAACCATTTCATGCTCTTCTTCCCACCCGACTATCCCCCCACATGCCTCCTAACCACCACCCATGCTTTACATTTTTACCCCTCCACCGCACGTCCCCGCGCCGTCGCCACAACCCTCGCCCCCACTCCCCCCTCCTCTCCGGCCCTCATCTCTCCAAGTAATTCTCTCTTATTTACTTATTAATTAACCTAATACCTTTTCATATACATACATATATAACACAAGAAAACAAATTAATTCAAGGGGAAGGGAAGGGAGGAAAATCAATATTATTACTTTATTAGGGATTGAGAGAGATTCGATACATACAGAAGAAACCAAATTGATTGGTTGATATGTTAATGCCAACATCAAGAGCGGTGAATTCTGCATTCGAAGTAGCCACGGTGACGCTCATATCGACGCTGATATTTCTATCGGTGGTGTCGCTGTTTCTGATATTCCACCTTCAATTCAAGTCAAAATCCCTAAAGCATCTCAAGAACTTCAACTCCCTTTGGGCGGTTAGATTCCTCCTCGTCTTCCTCATCTCCCTCTGGTCCCTCTCCGAGCTCCTCCGCCTCCCTCTCATCCGCCACCTCCACCTCCGCCTCTTCTCCTTCCTCTCCGACCAAAACGACCAAGTCTCCAACCAGGTCGGCCTCTGCAAGCTCCACATCATCCTCTCCTTAGGCTTCTTCCAGCCAGCATTCCTCGTCACGCTCCTCTTCCTCTTCAACGCCTCCATTGTCACCACCGCCAAGAACCACTTCGGCACTGTCCTCTCCGTTTTCCTCACCTGCCTTCCCGTCTCAGCGCTTCATGGCATTCTCATGTTCTCCACCTCCTGGCAGCGTGCCCTGCCGCCGACCTTCCGGCAGGCTCACGTGGTGGTTACCGACGCTTTCGGCGAGGACACCGTTCTCTGCACTTATCCGTTGCTGAGCAGTGCCGTATTCGCGGTGTTCGCGATTGCATATTCGGCGTGCTTCTTGTTATCTTGCTGGAACGTTTTGTCGCTGGTGATCAACAAGGGGCTCAGGTTGAGGATCTACGGTCTGTCCACCGCGCTGCTCTTCGCGCTTCCTATTCAGGTGGTGGCGCTAGGGTTCACCGCGGTGTGGACGCCGGAGTCACAGCTCTACGGCGTCTTTTCTCTCGTTGTGTTCCTTGGCGCCTTTGTTTGCGCGGTTACAGGGGAGGGCTTTATGGTAATTAAGCCGATTTCGGACGCACTGGACGCCGGCGCCAGCTTCTACAGCCGGTCGGGTCCCCGTGATGGTGACGCCGGAGAGAAGGAGATGAAGGTCGCCGGAGGGGAAGACTTGGTCTAGAGGAGAGGGATCGAGGGAGGGAAGGGTACTTTGGTAATTTCGTTACTGTTTTTTGGAGGAAGGGTTTTTCTGTCATCTTAGATATTGCAGGATTTTGGTGGTGTTGCTGTTTCGTGTTCTTCTCGTGCACGTGCAGCACACGTGGTTCTCTGCTTCCCTAACCTCTAACTATGTACTCTGCTGTATCTTTTTTCTCAAAACTTTTTGTTTCTCAATTAGTAGTTAGTATCGATTGATATATGTATCTTGATTTAATTTTCTGGTGTTTATTATCTCCCTAACTCTTCCTCCTCCTATTTGAAATATATATATAAAAAAATAAAAAATATATACTATCTATATATGACTATAATCGAATTAGCGAGTGTGCAAATCTAAATCTAAACAATTAATTTGCTGTCTCTGAAGTTTTGGTATCATTTGTTTTCCAATGAAGTTTGTAGTATCGTACAACCTAGGAATCTAACCCTTGACGATTTATGGCGCAACACCCAATAAAGAGATTATTATTATTATGTACCATAGTTGTAAGAACTGAATTGATCTGATCAGGATATTGGTTTAACTAATAAATTATTAATTGAATTAGTAAAATTAATCTTGCGTAGATAAAAAATATAAAATAATAAAAAATTGAGTAAAGTGATAATTAAATTCTTAAAAATTTGGACTTTAGATTAATTATTAGTTTTTAAAAAAAATAAAGCATTAATTTAATTTTTTATGATAATAAATAGTGGATACTTTATATCTTTCTATTAATTTATCATGTAAAATTTAATAATAATATTTATATGTTCTACTAATTAATTTTAAGTCAAAATCTTTAAAGACTTACTACTTGATTCAATATTCTAAAAAATTTAAAATAAATATCTTTACTAACATTTAAATATATAAATATAAATTGTTACGGTGGGTAACCGGAGATTAAATAGATGGATGGCGTTAGGTGGCCCAAACTTATGAAGGAGGAGGACTCCGGGTGGATCTGCAACTCGGGAGGCTCCGTCCGACTTGTGCTCGCCAGTGAATGGGGGGTGGTACCTGCAAAGACACTCCGATGCCTAAGTTAGCAAGAGTGTGAGCAGGTCTAGAGAGTATTGGGCTTAGAGATACCTGAGGGGTGTCAGTGTATTTATAGTAGTGAGCCAATAACCACCGTTGGAGTAGTGCCGTATCTTTAGGGTGTTAACCGTCCCTATTATCTTGGGGAGGTTAAGATATGGCTTTATGAAGCGGTTAGAGAGATTTTAGGGGCGGTTACTCATTTGAATGAACACTTATCTGCCAGCTAACCTCACATCCGACTTCTTCAGACCAAGTCGTGGTTGATACCGACTTCTTACGTGGAGGTCGGTACTTAGCTAGGTTTAATCCTTCAGATTAGGCCTTTTAATTGGACCTGGGCCTTTATCATTGGGCCAGGGTATGAACAGTGCCCCTACTTGAGCCCAAAGTCTCATTAGAGTTTGGGTTCAAGTATCTAACTCGGGTTCGTAGCCGACTTGTGTGGAGGAAGCGTGGGTCTTATAAACCGACGTGATTTTTGCGACCCTTCGCTTCTGACAGTTACGTCAATTCAAACGTCGTGTCCGTTGGGGAAGCATTGAGGGCTTTGGTAACGGTGCAATCTCATTAATGACTGCTCCGCTTTTACCATTATGCCCCTTGGATGTTTATAAATACTTTCCCTCTCTTTTCATTTTTCCGTTTCTGCAATCTTTCAAACTTCTTCTTTCCTTGCTCGTGCTGTTTTCTTGTGTTCGAAGATTTCTGTTTTCTCCAACCTTCATTTCTCGGATAAAGGTTAGTTTTGTTTCTTTCATGTCATGCCTCGTATTTGCATGCTTTGTTTTGTGGGCGGATAGGTTAGTCCGTAGATTTTGGCTTTGTATCCCTCTCTTTTAGGGATTGATTTTCTTTTTCTTTTTCCCTTTTTGTAGGTTTTTGTCATCTTGTATATAAACAAAAAATGGCTTCTGTAGACGTCCTTTCTCAGTGGGTTGATGTTACGGTCCTTGGGGAGGAACCGTTGGTCGATGCTGAGTTTATCACTCATCTTCGTACTCATCACCGGCTTTGTACTTCGGAGGAGGACGAGCCAAAATATGAACTGATAATCCCGGGTCCGGAAGACCGGGTTTGTTTTGGGAGAGTTAATGAGGCGGCCCCTCATTTTTTCTTTATGTATGAATGTATGATCACCCGTTTGGGTGTTTCTCTTCCCTTCTCCGATTTTGAGATATCTGTTTTGCACCACTGTAGAGTTGCCCCTACTCAACTTCACCCCAATTCTTGGGGTTTTTTGAAGATCTATCAGTTTATTAGCCACGTTCTGGACTTTCCGACCTCTTTGAGGATTTTCTTCTTTCTTTTTCATATGACTAAGCCCTTTAGTGGGCTAAACAACAAACAGCAGTGGGTATCCCTCCGAGCCATACAAGGTCGGAGGATTTTCACCCTTTTCGACGAATCTTTTCATGACTTCAAAAACTACTTTTTCAAAGTTCAAGCCGTAGAGGGTCACCACCCCTTCTTCCTTGATGAGCACTCTTCCCCTCGCTTCCCCCTTTATTGGCTGTAGTTGTTTCTTTTGTAGATATGGCAAAGAAGAATGCTCAGGAGTCCTACCAGAGGGTCCAGGAGGCTAAAGCGAAGTCCCGAGCTAGGTCCGGTGGTGCCAGGGCAATCGCCTCTCCTCCTCCTCCTCCTCTTCCTCCTCCTAAGACTGTGGGTACTCCCTCTCAACCTATTATAATCTCCTCTTCGACTTTGTCTCGGCCACTCCCTTCCGCCCAACTTCTCTCCGAGCCAGAGAAGAAGAAGCGCAAGACTTCAGAGTCTGGCTCTTCTTGGGATGGTGGGGTTAAGGCGGATGCTCTTGCATTCGTCCGGAAGAACATCTATCCTTTTATAAGTATGGATGATGTTTCTGTTCGGAACCACCTCACCACTCTGGCCGAGGAGAGTTTTAGGGCGGCGGGTGTGTGTGGCAAACTTTTGGACATCTTCGAGAAGACTCCGCTCAGCTCTTTGGGGGCAACCTCGAGGGTTGAGGAGTTGGAGGGGAGGCTTCTTGCTTTTCAAAAACATGAGAGGGAGTTGAAGGAGGAGAGAGATAAATTGAGGGAGGAGAGAGATAACCTCCGGGAGAAGGAGAGCCAGCTACAAGCCCAATGTACTATGGAGGCGAATTTGAGGAAGGCAGCCTAGGAAAGTTACCAAAGTTTATTTAGAGATATGGTGGCTGTGAGGAAGGATTTGATGAACTCTCGGAACGCTTATGCCGAGTTGGAGGACTCTATTGCCGATGGGGCCGAGGAGTCTTGGAGAATTTTCCTGGAGCAAGTCAGAGTTATTGCTCCCGACTTGGATCTTTCTCCTCTACATCCTGACAAGGTAGTTATTGATGGCGCCATCGTTGATCCTCCTGTCCCCGAGGTTGTTTCTGAGTCAGACCTGAAGACTCGGGGGCAGAGGATTATTGAGTCTCCTCCTCGATCCAAAGACGCTCCGGGTTCTTCAACCGTTGCTCCGACTTCCTCTTCAGCTCCTCTTCCTGGTCCTGGTGGCGCTCCTCCTGAATCTGGCGGTGGTGATTCCTCTACTCCTTTGAAAAAATGACTTTATTTTTTATGGCTATATGGGGGCCCGGCCTGTGGGTCCCCCCCTTTTTTAAACTTATTTGTGTTGGTGGTTGTGAGAACAATTTCTTTTGGCCTTTTAGGGCCGTAAACAAAATATTCCTGGCGAGTGCCCTTTTTAAACAAGGGTGTAGAAAAATAAATGCCCTTTTTTGGATAAGGGTTCTAAGTTACCTTTGTGTGTGCATGCTTTTCTGTTTTCGATATTTTTGATCTTTTCGGAAAAACCCTTTTGTTGGCTTGCATTTTTTTCTCGAGCCGTTTTTTGTTCAAGGGCTTTTGTGCAGCCTTTAAACTTTTTCTCATGTTTTCCCATCTCTTTTTGTTATCCTCTATGCTCAATTTTGCTTTAGTGAGCTTTTATGACTTAGGTTATTTTTGCGATGCGTTTTGCTTCTACTCGGGGGACTTCCGAGTTTGTTTTACTCGGAGTCTTGTTTCGACTTAAGGGTCGGATCGTTCCCGAGTTTTTACGATCAACTCATATAACCTCTTTACGCCGACTTGTACCTCGTCGTTTTATCCTGACGACCATCTAGGTCGATTCATGGGATTTTCACGTTTTGTCGAGCTTAAGTCGGCGCGTTTCGTAGAAGACTTAGAAAAATGAAGAAGGATATTGCAAGAGATATTGTAAATGAAAAAGATCTTTATTAATTGGGAAGGTACCTTTTTGCTACTAAGGGTTTTGATAGCCTATTTTCCCTTAGTCTCTGCTATGATGCCTCATTAAAAACCCATCTCCAGAAAAAACCCTTTTTGGGAAAAAATCATGAAGTTGGGAAAAGAGTACATCAGGGAGTAGAGTTCGCTTTTAACTGTAGTACCTTTTCATATTACAAGCATGCCACGACCTTGGTAGCTCGGTGCCATTCAGGTCGGTTACTTTATAATAACCTTTCCCTAACACTTCCTTGATTTTGTATGGCCCCTTCCAATTTGCGGCGAGCTTTCCTTCTCCTGATTTGTTGACTCCAATGTCGTTTCTGATTAGGACCAAGTCGTCTAGGGCAAATGTTCTTCGAATGACTTTTTTGTTGTACCTGGCAGTCATCCTTTGTTTCAATGCCGCTTCTTTTATTTGGGCATCTTCTTGGACTTCGGGGAGCAAGTCGAGCTCCTCTTTGTGCCCTTGTATGTTTCCGACCTCATCATGGAGAATTACCCTTGGGCTTTGCTCATTGATTTCTATTGGAATCATGGCTTCTACGCCATAGACTAATCTGAAGGGTGTTTCTCCTGTGGCGGATTGGGGAGTTGTCCTATAAGCCCATAGCACCTGAGGGGGCTCTTCAGCCCAAGCTCCCTTTGCTTCCTGTAGTCTCTTCTTCAGTCCTGCCAGTATGACCTTGTTAGCTGCCTCGACTTGCCCATTGGCTTGTGGGTGTTCCACCGAGGTAAATTGGTGCTTGATTTTCAGACTGGCTACTAGACTTCTGAAGGTGGCATCGGTAAATTGAGTTCCATTGTCTGTAGTGATGGAATAAGGTATTCCATACCTTGTGATGATGTTTTTGTAGAGGAATCTGTGACTTCTTTGAGCGGTGATAGTGGCTAATGGTTCTGCTTCTATCCACTTTGTGAAGTAATCTATTCCCACGATCAAGTATTTGACTTGTCCTGGCGCTTGGGGAAAAGGACCTAACAAATCCATTCCCCATTTTGCAAAAGGCCATGGAGAAGTAATACTGATAAGCTCTTCTGGTGGAGCTACGTGGAAATTTGCATGCATCTGACATGGTTGGCATTTTTTCACGAATTCTGTGGCATCTTTCTGCAAGGTCGGCTAGTAAAATCCTGCTCGGATTACTTTCCTGGC
>NC_029781.3:62762359-62762920 GCF_000817695.3 Arachis duranensis
TTCGACTAAGGGATTCATCCATCCGAGGTTTAAACCGACTACCTCAAGCACCTCTTGTTTATCTTCTGTTTTTGATACCGATGGCTCTTGGAGGGTTTCTTGGATCAGGCTTCTGTTGTTTCCTCCTGGTTTGGTGCTTGCTAACTTGGATAGGGCATCCGCTCTGCTATTTAGATCCCGAGTTATGTGTTTAACCTCGGTTTCTGCAAAGCGCCCGAGGTGCTCCAAGGTTTTTTCCAAGTACCTCTTCATATTAGGGTCCTTTGCCTGATATTCTCCACTTATTTGGGAGGTCACCACTTGTGAGTCGCTGTAAATCATCACCTTTGTAGCACCAACTTCTTTTGCTAACTTTAATCCGGCGATCAAGGCTTCATATTCTGCCTGGTTGTTTGAAGCCGGAAATTCAAATTTTAAGGAAACCTCTATCTGGGTTCCTCTTTCATCTACCAATATTATGCCTGCGCCGCTCCCTGTTTTGTTGGAGGATCCATCTACATAGAGTTCCCATGTAGTCGATTTTTCCTCTTGATCTCCTGCATATTCTGCCACGAAGTCGGC
>NC_029781.3:62763115-62764388 GCF_000817695.3 Arachis duranensis
TAAGGTCGTAGCCTTCGTGAGGCTATCACTAAGGAGTAGGCAAACTTTTCTAGTTTGTGGTACCTTAGTTCAGGGCCTTGTAGGACTTTACTGATGAAATAGACCGGGTGTTGTTCGACCTCGTCTTCTCTTATCAGGGCCGATGAGACTGCCCTGTTTGCTACGGATAGGTATAGGACGAGGTCTTCTCCCGGTGTTGGTCGGATTAAGATAGGAGGTTGGCTTAAGAATTTTTTGAACTCTTGGAACGCCTCCTCACATTCCGGAGTCCATTCAAATTGGCATCCCTTCCTTAATAAGGAAAATAGTGGAAGGGATTTCAGTGCCGATCCTGCCAAAAATCTGGAGAGGGCTGCAAGTCGGCCATTGAGCTGTTGAACCTCTCTCAAACAAGTCGGGCTTTTCATTTCTAGGATGGCTCTGCATTTATCGGGATTGGCCTCGATCCCCCTCTGTGTTAGCATGAACCCTAGAAATTTCCCTGCCTCGACCGCGAAGGCGCACTTTGCAGGATTTAGCCTCATCCCATGCAACCTTATAGTGTCAAAGACTTGTGAGAGGTCGGTTAAGAGGTCGACTTCTTCCTTGGTCTTTACTAGCATGTTGTCGACGTATACTTCCATCAAACTCCCTAGATGGGGGGAAAACACCTTATTCATCAGCCTTTGATACGTGGCTCCTGCATTCTTTAGTCCGAATGGCATGACCACGTAGCAATAGTTGGATCTAGGTGTGATGAATGATGTTTTCTCCTGGTCGGGTGCATACATCGGGATTTGGTTGTATCCCGAGTAGGCGTCCATGAATGATAAGTATTGGTACCCCGAGCTGGAATCCACCAGGGTATCAATACTTGGTAGAGGATAAGGGTCTTTAGGACATGCCTTATTCAAGTCGGTATAGTCGACGCACATTCTCCATTTACCATTCTGTTTTTTGACTAGCACCACATTGGCTAGCTATGTTGGGTATTTGACCTCTCTAATAAAGCCAGCTTCCAGGAGCGCCTGTACTTGCTCTTCTACTATTAGGGCTCGTTCCGGACCGAACTTGCGTCTTCTTTGTTGTACAGGTCGGGACCCTGGGTAAACCGAGAGCCTGTGGGACATGAGCTCGGGATCAATCCCAGGCATGTCGGAAGCCTTCCATGCGAAGAGGTCAGAATTAGCTCTTAGGAGTTCACCCAACCTTTGTTTTAGGGTTTCCCCTAGGTTGGCTCCTATGTAAGTGTTTTTTCCTTCCTCCTCACCGACTTGTATCTCCTCGGGTTTTC
>NC_029781.3:62764509-62764989 GCF_000817695.3 Arachis duranensis
TGATGATTGTCACGGATCATCACATTCATCCGGATTAAGAACAAGTATTATCTTAGAATGGAAGCAAGCATGATTGAATGAGAAACAGTAGTAATTGCATTAATCCATCAAGATACAGCAGAGCTCCTCACCCCCAGCCATGGGGTTTAGAAACTCATGTTGTGGAAGAAAACGTGTATAGTATCATAAGGTTGTCAAAAAGTTGCATAAGGTACTGATACAATGTCAAAAGATCCTATAAGTAGTAAACTAGTGTCCTAAGGTTTACAGAAATGAGTAAATGACAGAAAAATCCACTTCCGGGCCCACTTGGTATGTGCTTGGGCTGAGCGATGAAGGAATTTCGTGTAGAGACCTTTTCTGGAGTTAAACGCCAGTTCTCATGCCAGTTCCGGCGTTTAACGCTGGAATTTCTGTAGGTGACTTTGAGCGCCGATTTGGGCCATCAAATCTTGGGCAAAGTATGGACTATTATATATT
>NC_029781.3:62765949-62767476 GCF_000817695.3 Arachis duranensis
TTAGAGGTGTCCAGGGTTCTTAAGCACACTCTTGTTGCCTTGGATCACAACTTTATTTCTTTCTTCTTCTTTTTTTTTTTCGAATTTTCCTTTTTTTTTTCTTTGTATCCACTGCTTTTTCTTGCTTCAAGAATCAATCTAATTATTTTTAGATCCTCAATAACAGTTCTCTTTTTTTTTCTCATTCTTTCAAGAGCCAACACTTTTTAACATTCTCAAAACAACAATTTCAAGAGACATATGCTTTTAACATTCTCAAAACAACAAATTCAAGAGACATATGCACTGTTCAAGCATTCATTCAGAAAGCAAAAAGTATTGTCACCACATCAAGCTAGTTCAGCTAGTTTCAATGATAAATTTTGAAATCCTGTACTTCTTGTTCTTTTGTGATTAAAGCATTTTTCATTTAAGAGAGGTGATGGATTCTTAGGACATTCATATCTTTAAGGCATAAAATTTCAATTTTATTAATTATGAATTAAAATAAGACTCAAAAATAGATATAAAATGAAACTAGAAAAACGAAAAATAAAAACAAAACTCAAAAAAAAAAACGAAAAACAGAGGCTCCTAATGATAGAGGTTTTCACAGAGTTAGGACTCAACAACCTTGATTTTGAGAAGTGGATGCTCCCTCAGCTTGAGAGGAGAACTTTTGGCGTTTCAATTCTTGGATTTCACGCCCCTGCTTCTCTTGCTCCTTCAGCAATTTGCAGAGCATGCAGTTCTGATTCTGTTGTTCTTCCTTCAGTTGCTCCATAGTCTCTTGCAGCTTGTTAATAGATGCTTCTAGGCTGGACCAGTAGTCAATTCTTGGGAATTCAGGGAGGAATTCCTGCGCCCTCCTCTTGATGGAGTTGTCTTGCACTTGTCCTTCCATTGACTTCTTGGTGATTGGGTGTTCAATGGGTATGAATTCATCTTCTTCTATCTTCACCCCAGCCTCTTTACAAAGCAAGGAGATCAAGCTTGGGTAAGCCAATTTGGCTTCAGTGGAATTCTTATTTGCAATTGTGTAAATCTCACAAGCAATCACATGATGAATTTCCACTTCTTTTCCAAGCATAATGCAATGAATCATCACTGCTCTCTTGATGGTGACCTCAGAACGGTTGCTAGTGGGCAATATGGAACACCCAATAAAGTCTAGCCAACCTCTTACAATTGGCTTGAGGTCTCCCCTCTTGAGTTGGTTTGGGACACCCTTTGAATTGGTAATCCACTTAGTCCCAGGGAGGCATATGTCCTCTAGAACTTGATCCAACCCTTTATCTACTCTCACCATCCTCCTATTGAAGGAGTCAGGATCATCTTGTAGTTGAGGTAGTTTGAAGATTTCTCTTATTTTGTCCAGATGAAAGTACATAACTTTCCCTCTGACCATGGTTCTGTAGGTATGGTAAGCAGTTCCAGTCATTCTCTGCTTATCTGTCAACCACAGATTAGAGTAGAATTCCTGAACCATGTTCCTTCCAACCTTTATCCCAGGATTGGTTAGAACTTCCCATCCTCTGTTTCGAATTT
>NC_029781.3:62777059-62812654 GCF_000817695.3 Arachis duranensis
AGTAATTGCATTAATCCATCAAGACACAGCAGAGCTCCTCACCCCCAACCATGGGGTTTAGAGACTCATGCCGTGGAAAGTACACAAAGAAAACGTGTAAAGTGTCATAAGGTACAGATACAATGTCAAATGATCCTATTAATAGTAAACTAGTAGCCTAGGGTATACAGAGATGAGTAAATGACTTAAAAATCCACTTCTGGACCCACTTGGTGTGTGCTTGGGGTGAGCAATGAAGCATTTTCGTGTAGAAACCTTTTCTGGAGTTAAACGCCAGCTTTCATGCCAGTTTGGGCGTTTAACTCCAAGTTTCATGCCAGTTCCAGCGTTAAACGCTGGAATTTCTGAGGCCGAATTGCTATGCCGGTTTGGGCCATCAAATCTTGGGCAAAGTATGGACTATTATATATTGCTGGAAAGCCCAGGATGTCTACTTTCCAACGCCGTTAAGAGCGCCCCAATTGGGCTTCTGTAGCTCCAGAAAATCCACTTCGAGTGCAGGGAGGTCAGAATCCAACAGCATCTGCAGTCCTTTTTGGTCTCGGAATCAGATTTTTGCTCAGGGCCCTCAATTTCAGCCAGAAAATACCTGAAATCACAGAAAAACACACAAACTCATAGTAAAGTCCAGAAAAGTGAATTTTAGCTAAAAACTAATAAAAATATACTAAAAATTAACTAGATTACACTAAAAACATACTAAAAACAATGCCAAAAAGCATACAAATTATCCGCTCATCACACATTCTCCATTTACCATTCTGTTTTTTGACTAGCACCACATTGGCTAGCCATGTTGGGTATTTGACCTCTCTAATAAAGCCGGCTTCCAGGAGCGCCTGTACTTGCTCTTCTACTATTAGGGCTCGTTCCGGGCCGAACTTGCGTCTTCTTTGTTGTACAGGTCGGGACCCTGGGTAAACCGAGAGCCTGTGGGACATGAGCTCGGGATCAATCCCGGGCATGTCGGAAGCCTTCCATGCGAAGAGGTCGGAATTAGCACTAAGGAGTTCAGCCAGCCCTTGTTTTAGGGTTTCCCCTAGGTTGGCTCCTATGCAAGTGTTTTTTCCTTCCTCCCCACCGATTTGAATCTCCTCGGTTTTTCCTCCCGGTTGAGGTCGCAGCTCTTCTCTAGCCCTTGCGCCACCAAGCTCTATAGTGTGGACTTCTTCTCTTGTGCCACCGAGTTCTATGGTGTGGACTTCTTTGCCTTTTCCTCTCAGATTTAGGCTTTCATTGTAGCGTTTTCTTGCCAATTTTTGATCTTCCCTCACCGTTGCTATTCCTCCTGGGGTTGGGAATTTCATGCAAAGGTGGGGAGTTGATACCACTTCTCCAAGGCGATTAAGGGTAGTCCTACCGATTAAGGCATTGTAGGCTGACCCTTCATCGATGACTATGAAGTCTATGCTCAGAGTCCTTGATTTTTCCCCTCTTCCAAAAGTGGTGTGAAGGGGCAAGAATCCCAGTGGCTTTATCGGCGTGTTCCCTAATCCATATAGGGTGTCGGGGTAGGCTCTCAATTCTTTCTCATCTAACCCTAGCTTGTCGAAGGCGGGCTTGAAGAGGATGTCCGCCGAGCTTCCTTGGTCTACTAGGGTTCTGTGGAGATGGGCGTTGGCTAGGATCATAGTTATCACCACGGGATCATCGTGCCCGGGGATTATCCCTTGCCCATCTTCTTTTGTGAACGAGATAGTGGAGATTTGGTGATTCCACCTCCCGCAAATCCTCCTGAGATCATATGGATATGTCTCTCTGGGGTTTGTGGTGGTGGATCTCTTCTATCCATATCATCTCGCTTTCTCTTTCCGTGGCCGTCCGACCTTTCCATGAGATATCTATCAAGCCGACCTTCTCTGGCCAGCTTTTCTATCACATTCTTAAGGTCGTAACAGTCGTTGGTGGAGTGACCATATATTTTATGGTACTCGCAATAATCGCTGCGGCTTCCCCCTTTTTTATTTTTAATAGGTCTAGGGGGTGGAAGCCTTTCAGTGTGGCAAATCTCTCTGTATACGTCCACTAAAGAGGTTTTTAGAGGAGTATAAGAGTGATATTTCCTGGGCCTTTCGAGACCGAGTTCTTCCTTCTTCTTGACCTCCCTTTCCCTTTCCTTAGATGAGGAAGTGGCTTGACTTCCCTTTCCTTCTCCTTAGATGAAGGAGGGGGTCCAGGTCGCCAACTCAGGTCCCTTAATTTTGATTCTCTTCCATATTGATGTACTTTTCAGCCCTTTCTTGTACATCACTTAGAGAAACGGGGTGTCTTTTAGATATGGACTGTGAGAAGGGACCTTCTCTAAGTCCATTGACTAACCCCATTATGACTGCCTCTATGGGCAGGTCTTGGATTTCTAAACATGCTTTGTTGAACCTTTCCATATAGGCTCGCAGAGATTCTCCGACCTCCTGTTTTATTCCCAGGAGGTTTGGTGCATGTTTTACCTTATCTTTCTGAATTGAGAACCTCATCAAAAACTTCCTTGAGAGGTCTTCAAAGCTAGTGATTGATCTCGGGGGGAGGCTATCGAACCACTTCATCGCTGCTTTTGACAAAGTGGTCGGGAAAGCCTTGCATCTCGTAGCGTCGGAGGCATCGGCCAGATACATCCGACTTTTGAAGTTGCTCAGATGATGCTTTGGATCCGTGGTTCCATCATAGAGGTCCATATCAGGGCTTTTGAAGTTCCTTGGAACTTTTGCCCTCATTATGTCCTCGCTGAAAGGATCTTCTCCGCCCACAAGTTGGTCTTCTTGTTCTTTGCGGGAGTTGTGACTCTTGAGGGAGGATTCTAGCTGTAAGAGTTTTCTTTCTAACTCTTTTCGCCGTTCCATCTCCTCTTTAAGGTACCTTTCAGTTTCCCTTTGTTTCTCCCGCTCCTGTTCCAATTGTTCCAGGCGATTGTGGACTAATCCCATTAATTCAGCTACGTGGGATGGTCCGCCTTTTTCTGATTCGCGCCCGTCAGAGAAATTTACCTTCGGGTTCTTCACTCCGGAGGTACCCTCTCTGTGTTGATTGTTATCTTCCTGGTGTAAGGCCAGGTCTTCATTGTCATTACCCATGTCTAGATTCTCTTGTTCAGAATCTGTTTCCACATGTCCTTCTTCGTGGGATCTGTCCGCCATTAATGGATGATCTCTCGGGTCCCCGGCAACGGCGCCAATGTTACGGTGGGTAACCGGAGATTAAATAGATGGATGGCGTTAGGTGGCCCAAACGTATGAAGGAGGAGGACTCCGGGTGGATCTGCAACTCGGGAGGCTCCGTCCGACTTGTGCTCGCCAGTGAATGGGGGGTGGTACCTGCAAAGACACTCCGATGCCTAAGTTAGCAAGAGTGTGAGCAGGTCTAGAGAGTATTGGGCTTAGAGATACCTGAGGGGTGTCAGTGTACTTATAGTGGAGAGCCAATAACCACCGTTGAAGTAGTGCCGTATCTTTAGGGTGTTAACTGTCCCCATTATCTTGGGGAGGTTAAGAACCTTTTAATTGGACCTGGGCCTTTATCATTGGGCCAGGGTATGAACATAAATATTAAAATATTTAATACTTATTTTAATAATTATATAAATTTTAAAGAATTATAAATTAAAAAAATAAATATAAAATTAAAATTAAATTAAATAAATATAAAATAATTCAATTATGTATGCATATAATAATATATATAATAACTAACAGATAAAGTAGTAAAGGAACAAAACATGGTGGCATGCCTTGTTGGAATACAACAAGAGGGCATGACTTTGAACCACTCTACATGCATTTTTGAATATTGGATCCAATATTCAAATGTTAAAGGAGTGCAGGAGCACCGAAGACTTTGTTACTGGGAGCATCGTAGAATTGGCCGGTTCGTAGATTTATATCGAACTGGCCAGTTTTGGCCAATTTGTGATGAACTGTCCGATTCTTAACAGTTTAATTATATTTTTTGTCTAAACATTAAATCGAATCGGTTAGACCATTAACTTATCAGTTTTTTAGTTGAATCGGTCAATTCAGTCCTGTTCTTATAACTATGCTATATAATATATAACTTTAAAAAACTTTCACATGTGGCAACCACTTTATTGGCATAATACTATACCAGGAACGTACTGATGTTGCTTAGACATTTTATCTTATTATATGAGACTAAATATCCAAAATATTCCCGACTTATGTTAGAAGGACCGAAAAGACAGTGAAAATGAGGCAGCTATATAGCTAAAGGGGGAATGAAGCTTAACACCCGGCACCCACAAATTGGTTGAAGCTGATGGGCTGATTAGTGCAAGTCCTGGTGAAATATGAAACTGGACCTAAAACAACATTTGGATTATGGCTTTATTTTTTTTTCTGGTATTCATGAATATTCAATGTAATGATTTGACGAGGGCAAAGATGGTTTATGTTGAATGAAGATAAAAAATAAATTTGATTGCCGAAAAAATAAAAGTTTAAAAAAAGGTTAACTACTAATTCAGTATTAGAAATATTGACAAAAAAATTTTCGAAAGATATTATTGATAAAATAGCTCATAAATGATTTAAAAATACGAAAAAAAGAATTTTTGTAAAACAATAAAAAACATTTCATATTTAGCAAACGGCTTATTCATTATATCTAAATTTTTATAGTAATATTTGAATAAATATTTAGAAGGTGCACACAAAAATTTGGAGTAAAATTTAATTTTTATATTTCTTTTATTTTTCAAAAAAACATAGTCATTCTCAATAATATTTTTTTAAAAAATTCACTTGACAAAAAAATCACCAAATTTTAAGAGTGAAAAAATCTTATTTTTCTAATAATGATTGCAAAAATTAGTATCAAAATTTGATCTTTAAAATTATTTTTTTGAATATATATTTTATATCTATTTCTTTAGGTAGTATTTTTAAATTTTTGAAAATTTATTTGTGGTTAACATTTTTTTAGATTCTTTTTGTTAGCCATGCAATACCATTTTGGTAGTTCACATTAAAAAAAAAAACAAAAACTTTTACGACAAAAAAACCTTTTTGTTCTCTTTTAATGTCCCTAATTTATGGTACTTAATTTATTGCTTACGAGTTTCGACCTTTCTTATAGAGATAATCTTTTCAATAGATTTACATTAATAACATTCCACATTTCCACTTCTCATAAAAATTTACCAAACTTTACATCTTTAACTTCCTCTAGAACCAATTAAGTTCTACCTTCAAACTTTTTCTCAAAACCCCATGTTAACTACATTACTTTTGTTACTTGCATATTAACTTTTTGCGAATACTCTGGCAATTTAGTATAACTTAATTTTACGCACCACAAAAATACTAAATCTATAAACCCCGGTTAAATTAGTAGATAATTAGTCAATAAATTAATTTTTAATAAAAAAGATTAGAAACACGAATATTATATCAAATTAGGATAAAGCTCGTCGAAACGAGAATTTTCACACTAATTTAAAAAAATAGTCCAAAATTCGAACACACCGAACCGGTTGAACCAGACACAAATTGGACTGTCGGTCCAACCGGACCAACCCTTTTAAGTGGGCCCAAAGCCTTTCTTCCCCTTCATTTTAACAGAAGCGGAAGTTGCAGCACAAAGGGGAGGGAAGAACGAAAACTTCACCGAACCCTTACGGCAATCTTTCGTACGCCGTAACTTCTCCATCCGAGCTCCAATTGCCGCATCGTTTGCGGCCACGTGTTCACCGCGTCGAGTTCTACATTTCTACTGGAACAATTTCACTGGTAACTTGTTTAATTACTCTCAGCCTTCTTTTCCCCCAATTTTCAAATTTTTAATGGGAAGGTTGAATTTCTTTGATTTCTGATGTTTTAGGATCCAATTAGCTTGAGAAAAACGTTCACTCTTGCTTATGTGAAGTTTGGGTAAGGTGAGGATACGATAATTTTATTTTAATTTCATTAAATTTGAGCTTTGAGTATTACATTGGATATATATGTGTTATGAATGTATATTAGGTTGTGAATAAATAATTAGAGCTTGAAATTGTGAATATTGGAACTTGGAGGAAGCGGATTAGTTGAGGTTTTGAGGGCTGTGTTCTTTTAGAAAAATTGTCTTGGTATAATACTTGGGAATCGGCTAAGATATGGTTTAGGTTTCTTACATTTAATATATAATGTTCTGTGAAAACGTAGGCTAGATGACCATAGGATAGGTTGGATTGCATGTGTATATTTAATGCTTAGTATCCTGTTGATGAACATGGTTGGTTTGGTGCTTGTTGGTTAACTGGTGATTTGGTGAATTATTGATTTGAGGTATAACTATTGTGGAGGTTGTTGTGATAATGAGGTATTTTGTGTTAAAAGCCTAGGATTTGTGAACTATGATTCTTAGTTGAATTTTAGTTGTTGGATTTAAATATTGTATGAGTATAATTGTTGATTTGAGGTAGATTTATTGTGGTGATTGTTATGATGATGAGGAAGGGTATGTTGAATTGAAAAGAATGCAGGTTTGGACCCGAAAAGGGTGGCAAAGTCCGAGTTTTAGAGGAGATGCTCCCGAAATTTTATAAAAATTAGAGATTTTGTTTATATGATTATTTAAAAAGATTTAGATTCAAAGGTTATATGGTTTGATTTTGAGTTATTAAGAAAATGAGTATGTTTTAAGTTTGATTCATTTAGACAAGAATGAATTATGTTTTGAAATGGAACTATTGATGGACGGAATGTGAGGTGTGACAATGAAGGATAAGGATTGAATATGATTGATGTATGATGATGAATGAGATGTGATTGAGAATGATGTGGATGTTGATAAAATATAATTGATTTATTTATATGGTTTATGAATTTGAAAGATCTGAGATACGAGATTCCCTGGATTAAGTGTCGTGGCTTGCCACCATGTGTACCAGGTTGAAAACTCATTACTCTGTTGATCCTACGACGTAAGTGTGACCAGGCACTATATAAATTCCCGGGAATGTTACCCTCATTGAGCAATATTGATTATTTGAGAAAAAGCTATGCATAGACTCTTAGGGATGCACGTCGGGGGACAGTCTAAGTACAATTCAGACTTGTCAGGTTGGCTGGATAACCGACAGATGAGCCTCATCAGCCATAGGACAGGCATGCATCATATGTATATTACTTGAACTACTTGCTTGTGCTTTAATTGGGTGTGCTTAAATGTATTTGCCATGCTAAATGTATATTTGTTACCTGCAGTATTTGTAACCTTCCTGTACTTGCCTTTATCTGTTTATTTGTCTGTGAAATACTGATGGAGATGGAGGTATGGAGGAATGGCAGTATGAGATTTAGGTTTAAGGTTAAGTTAAGTCAAGTTTACATATTCTTAGAAAACCACCTTTTATGGCTTCTGTTTAATATTTCAAGCTCTAAAATCTGAGTGTCGGTGTTCTAGGATTGCCTTTAGCATTTCCAGGACCTTATATATTATGTGTGTGGCACCTTTACCATACTGAGAACCTCCAGTTCTCATTCCATACTATGTTGTTGTTTTTCAGATGCAGGTCGAGAGGCATCTCATTAGGCGTATGGACTCTTGAAGCGGAGTGGTTACTGGGTTATTTTGTTATGCTATGATGTGTATATATGTACTTAACTTTCTCTCCACATAACTTATTCTTTTTGATCCTCCTAGAGGTGTATGGAGAGGCAGAATTTTGTTTATGTACATCTGGAATCCACATAACTTACTCCTTTTGATCTTTCTAGAGGTGTATGGAGAGGCAGGATTTTGTTTTTGTTCATTTGGGTTTTGCATTTGTATATATATGTATATATGTGTGTATATTCTCCGGCCAGCCTTGACTTTGCAGGCAGAGTCAGGAGCTCGTTATTTTGTATCTTTGACTCTCTGTTCCTGTTTTGGGTTATTTTACACTTGACAGCTGTAGCTTTCTTAGCACACAAGTTAACTCGTTTCTCGAGCGATGCGCTTTTATTTTTGCAATTTTTATTTCCTCTATTCTTCAAGGCTCCTAGCATATTATAATTCTTCTGCTATTATATATTTACATTTTATTTTAGAGGTCGTAATATCACACCACCTCTGCTTTACGACTTAAGCATAAAGCTCTGGGTGGTAGGGTGTTACATTATGGTATCACAGTAGTTCATTCCTATAGAGCCTGAAAGACGGTCTGATTGTACTTCTGTGCATTCTCTGTATATGTGTTTCTGTGCTATTAGGATATCTGATTGATATATATGGCATAAACGTTTGTGAGCATGCATTTGGAACTTAAAGCATTAGACCTGCGATATTGAGACTGATCAACTTAATATCACTTGTTTGGTGTATATAGGGACCAGATGTCAACTCGTGGATGCGGTCGCGGGCGAGGTAGAGGTAGAACAGGCACCATTACTTCTGCCCCTATAGGGACTGACCCAGTAGATTTTATGGCTGCCTCTGGGAAATATGGTTGCAGCTATGCAGGCAACAGCCGATGCACTAGGTAATAAGATAAACCAGGGTAATCATTGGAGCAATAATAATGAGGACGGTCCTATGACACTTGCTACATTTCTGAAAGTTTGCCCGCCGACTTTTAGGGGAACCTCAAATCCCACTGACGCAAATAATTGGATTCAGGCTATGGAACGGCCATTGTAGGCCCAACAGGTTCCTGAAGAGCAATGGGTTGAGTTTGGAACTTATCAGTTGCAAGGTGAAGCTCAGTATTGGTGGCAGGGAACACGACGTATCCTGTAGCTTGATGGTGCTGCGATTCCTTGGGAGGTTTTCCGGACAGAATTCTATAAGAAATACTTTCCTAATTCAGCCAGAAATGCTAAGGAACTTGAATTAATGCAGTTAAAACAGGGACAGATGACTGTTGTTGAGTGATAAACCACTATTTTATGGTTTATCTTGCATTCAATTGAGTGGATTTTATTAATCTTTCATACACTTATTCATATGATTTGCATGAGTTTACGTTTTCCTTCCTGATTTTGTGCTATGATTGAAAATATGCTTCTTTGGCCTTAAATTTCCTATGTTTAATCCTCTCTTATTACCATTTGATGCCGTGATATGTGTGTTAAGTGTTTTCAGGGATTACAGGGTAGGAATGGCTCAGAGGATGGAAAGGAAGTATGCAAAAGTGGAAGTAATACAAGAAACTGAAGGAATTGCCAAAGCTGTCAGCCTGACCTCTTCACACTCAAACGATCATAACTTGAGCTACAGAGATCCAAATAAGGCGGTTCTAGTTGCGTTGGAAAGCTAACGTCTGGGGCTTTGATTTAACATTTAATTTGCCATAGTGGCCGTACAGCTAGGCGACGCGAACGCGTGCTCTACGCAGAGGCATCGCAGTGACAAAAAACCAGTGTGGCAGATTTCATAACCAGCGAATTCTGGGCTGTTTTTGACCCAGTTCTCGGCCCAGAAAACACATATTAGAGGCTATAAAGTGGGGGAATGCATCCATTCATAGGGGAACAAAATACAACATACATTCATACATAGTTTTAGGATCTAGATGTAGTTTTTAGAGAGAGAGGTTCTCTCCTCTCTCTTAGGATTAGGATTAGGATTTATCTTATTGGGATTATTTCTTCATCACAGGTTCAATGTTCCTTTTATTTATTTTCTCAATTTGACTTATGAATTTTTCCCATGTTGGATGTGATTTCTTTTGTTGATAATTGAGGTATTTCAGACATATGATTTTTATTTAGTTTCTTATATTCTTGGCTTTGGTTGATTGATTGGTAACTCTTGAGTTATCAAAACTCATCGTGGTTGATAATTGTATCTTTGCTGATTGATTTAGATTCCTATAACTCTAGTCTTTCCTCAGGAGTTGACTAGGACTTTAGATGTTAGATTGATTAGTCCACTTGACTTACCTTCATAGTTAGAGGTTGACTTAATGGGAGCAAAAATATAATTCTCATCACCATTGATAAGGATAACTAGGATAGAACTTCCAGTTTTTATATCTTTCAAAGGGTTTTATTAGTTATTAATTTATTAATTTTTTCAATTCATTTTTCTTGTTCAAAACCTTTTTAAAACCCAAAAATACTGTTTTCCATAATCAATAATAAAACACACCTCCCTGCAATTCCTTGAGAAGATGACCCGAGGTTTGAATACTTCGGTTTATAAATTTTATTGGGTTTGTTACTTGTGACATCCAAAACGTTTGTACAAAAGGATTTTTTGTTGGTTTAGAAGCTATACTTACAACGCGATTATATTTTTATATTTCTTTACCGATAGAGAATCCGATCGTCAAAATGGCGCCGTTGCCGGGGAATTGCAAACGTGTGCCTTATTATTGGTTATTGTAAATATTTTTCAAAAAAAAATTCAGATTTTTATTTTAAAATTTTTATCTTATCTTATCTTAGTTTTAAATTTCCAAAATCAAATTTTTTTTCAAAAATCATATCTTTTTCAAAATCTTATCTTATCTTTTTCAAAATCTTATCTTATCTTTTTTTCAAAAATCATATCTTTTTCAGAATACTTTCTTTTTGTTAGTTTTTGTTTTTATTTTCTCCTACTACTATGAACTCTCACCCCTTTGGCTATGAGTCTGGTTACAATTATGTTGCAGGAAGAAGAGATTACAATGAGAACATGCATCAAGGATGGAACAATCAAAGATAGGAGGAGCCACAAGGATTTGATCAACCCTCATGGCAACAACCACCTCCAATGGACTATCAACAACCGTTTCGTGATGCATATCAAGGCAACAGCTATGGTGAGCACTCTTTTGATTATCAACAACCACCACCATATGACTATGAACTCCCTCCTCAACATGACTTTGGACCACCATACTCACAAGTCCCTTCCCACCATTCAACTCCATATGACCCTAACCCTTAGTCACCACACTAACCACCATATGAACCATATCCAGAACCACCACCTCAATATTTACCATCTCCATATCCTTATCAAAAAGAACCACCTTCGTATTATGAACCTATTTTCCAAAAAAATTAACCCTCCTATCCACCCCAAACCTCCATGGAGAGCACACTTACCTCTCTCATTGGTCTCACCTCTACACTCCAAAATCTTATATCCTGCATAGACCAACCCTCCTCCTCCAAAGTTCAACCCTCAAGCTCCAGTGCACTTCCACCTCAACCACAGAATGATCTTTCCATCCCATCACCACCATCCATGGAAGAGCACCCACATCCATCAATCCAAGAGCAACATGATCATGATGCTATTGACATGGAACAAGAGAGAAGGGATCATCTTCGTGACTCTATACTTCATAAGGAGCTAGAGGAGGCACTAAAAGTGAAGGTAGAAGAGACCTTTGCAGATGAAGGAGTAGTTGAAGGGTGTTGTCCTAGAAAAAAAACCATCAAGGAGGAGTACAATTTTATACTTAAACAACTGGATCAAGCGATAAATTGATTACCTTCCCGACGTTCGGACATTCAAGGAACCCCCATGGCTTCATATGGAGAATCTACTGAAGAACGTGGCATGATGGAGAAGTTAGAAACTCTGGTGGATAGTGAGCAACACACTTTTGTATTGGAACAATTGGAAGAAGCTACACCTGCCATTGAAGAGGAAGAAGTGGTTGAAGACTTAGGAGATGCTGACCCTCCATGGGAAAGTCAAGTTATAGAGCCTCTTTCAAAGACGTTTGAAACTGATATTGAGGAAGGTGTACAACCTCCAAGGCATCTCATGATTGAAGACTTTGAAAGGGATGATCAAGAGATGGATTCGATCATTGATAAATTCTTATCTACATTTGAATCCTCTCCCATTGGACTTGACACGGAGATGAAGGAAGAGGAAGCACAACCTCCTATGCCCTTGGTGAGTAATGAAGAAGAGATTGAATTGGAAGAAATCTACCAAGAGGAGGAGGCTGATATTAAAGAAGATTGCAAAGAGGTGGAAGCTGTCAGAGAAGAGCACAAGGGAGTGGAGCTTGCAAGTCCATTCGGAACACCTCTCCCAAGGCCATTACTGTCCAACACAACATTCAAGTGGGTAAAATACCTATCCCTAACCTTTAATTTCTCACTTGAATATGGGCTACTTGAGACAGATGGTCAACTTAGAGCCCTGTGTGGCATTAATAGTAAGAGGAAGATGATAAGTGGTAAGAGTTGATAGGCAAGGTTCATTAAGGTTCCGCATTCCACACTGGAATACAAGTGTTGGTGCAGAGCTCAATTGAATGGGTCGAGGATGTTGTTTGATCGCTGCAGTGAGAATTTAGATTGCATGCCACCCAGATGGAATCATGATGATCTACACAAAGACATGTGCAAAAGCAAGGTTTGGGACCCCGGAATTCATTCCAACAATCAACACTCATGGGGCCTTGTCACTTGCTTTAACTTGCTTGAAGGCTTTCTGCGCCTAGTTTGGGATCCCAGAGGATATTGGATTTGCAAACATTGGTGGAGATTCCTGGATGAGTTCAAGCACAAGCCACCATAACAAAGGACTCGCCAAACGTCCAACTTAAGGACTTTAACCAAAAGTGCTAGGTGGGAGACAACCCACCATAGTATGATCGTCCCTTTTTTAGTTTTAATTTTAGTTTGTTTTGTTTGTTTTTGAGTTTTGATTGAACCTGGAATCATGCATAACATTCATATTAGCATTGCATTATGCATTTTGCATATTTAAAAAAAAATGCACGCGACGCGATAGCATCGCTGACGCGTCCGCATCAAATGTGCGTTGGGAAGAAAATAAGATTGAACAGAGAGTCACGCTAAAGTGTGGCTGGAGGCGTGCCTTTGGCACAATTTGACCCACGCGACCGCGTCGTTGACGCGTCCGCGTCATGTGAAAAAAATGCCTCCCATGCGTCCACGTCACCCACGCGAACGTGTGGCCCTGTAAAATCGACGTAAACGGGTGTATGGCAGCAAGTTGTGATGGAGTGGGGCTGGAATGGTGCTGGAAGTACAAACCCCATCACACGAACGCGTCGCCCACGCGTCCGCGTCACTTACAAATCATGCCAACCGCGCGAACGCGTGCTCCATGCGTCCGCGTCACCTGCGCCGCACAGCTTATCCAAATCACCGCCAACTATCTTATCTTTTCTTTCCCAAATCTAAATCTTTTCTTTCCCTTCTTTTTCTTTTTCTTTCTTTTTCTTTTAATTAGTGTTGGAAATTTATTTGGGTCATTATTTTCTATACTTTGCTTGTAAATTGTTAAGGAATTGTTTAACAATTATATATATTATTTTTATAGAGTTGCTTGCATGTTCAATTTAATACTTTCTATACCTTATTTACCATGCATGCTAAGTGTTTGTGAAAGAGCCCGTATGGCATTGTGCACTATTTTCAGATTTCTTTTAATCTACTACTCTAAATGCTTGCATTTCACAAAAACCTTTTTTATATTTTATTAATTTAATATAATTGTTATTACAAACACATTGTTAGTTTGAAAGACTTGGTAATCTAACTTGGACATTGAATGCTTGATCTATGCTACTCATGCCTTTGCCGGCATGCCAATAAATACCTTGCATTTAACTGTCATCACGTGCACTTGCTATGTTTCCATTGATGACTTTTCACATGTAGTCATGACCATGTGTTAACGTCATTCTTCTTTATTGTGCATTGATTACCATCTTTCCCATTCTCTTCCTTACTCTAACCCTTAGCTTTAAAAGTTACTTTCTTTTTCCCCTTTTCAGGATGGCCACCAAGAAGGATAGAAAGAAAGCTACTCCCAAACCACCGGCAAGGAAAGGAACAAAAAGAGCACCAATTGAGGAACCACAACCCCATCCACTTGCACATCTTAGCATGCACCGAGGACGGTGCAATCTTTAAGTGTGGAGAGGTCGATACCGACTTCCAGGGGTTAGTTACCTTCTTTTCAACACCAATACTCTATTTTCTTTGTTTGTTCATTGTTGCATTTGGATATTTGATTGCATGTTTATTTGATTTTATGCATATTCTACTTAGTTGAAAAATAATAAGTTTCTTCTAAAGACCCTATTTTTGAAAAATTTCACTAATTTAAAATCAAAATTTTTTGTGTTAAATTTGTTTGAAGTTGTATTTGGAACATAGTTTTTGAGCCAAAGAACACACAACCTGTGAGATTTTGAGCCTATTTATATGGTTACATTATTTAACCATAATTTTTTATTCTTGTATGTTTTCTTCTCTATAATTGCAATCTTTGCTTTGTTCCATTATATATATCCATTATTTAGTGTATTTACATGCTTGCATATGATTGAGGCCATCATTTGATTATTAGCTCACTTATCCCAAATAGCCTACCCTTTCAATCACCTTTGTTAGCCCCCTTGAGCCTTTTTGACCCCCTCTTCTGTTTTATAACCACATTACTAGCCTTAAGCAGAAAAATAAATTAAAAATCCCAAGTTGAATCCTTGGTAAGCTTAAGATAGATATTGTGTATAATTTAAGTATGGAAAATTTTATGGGAACATGGGATGATAGGAAAAAAGGGAATTAAATTGATTAAGTTATTTCACCCCAATGCAAAATAAAAAGAACCAATGCACATGGGACAAAATTCAAAAATAAATTTGGTGCATGAGCATGTAATACAAAAGTGGGAAAACTTGGGTAGCTTGGTAAAGAACTTTGAAATTATATAAAGTGTGTATGTTAGGTGAGATCTTAGACTAATCAAGGATTCACTTTGTTAGCTCACTTAGCCTTATATATACATCCTTACCTTTACCTCAGCCCCATTACAACCTTGAAAAGACCTCATGATGTTTGCATTGGTATGCTAAATATTTATTGATTGGTTAGATGAAGAATAAAGTTTAGAAAACATGATTAGAGAAGAGTAGAGTGAATTACCCTATACACTTGAGAGACTAGAGTGATATACACTACCAGTAAGGGTTCAATGCTTGATTCTATGTTCCCTGCTTTCATGAGCTATCTTCTTACAAGTTTACTTGTCTTTTATTGTGTAATTTAAATTAGTGGAATTTGATTCATATTTGTCTTGGAGAACTTATTTACTTTTAACTAAGTAGGTAGTAACATTTTACATGTAGTTGCATTCACATAGATAGGTTGCATTGCATACTCTCTATCATTCCTCTTCACTCCTTTATAGTTTCTCTTGAGTTTAGCATGAGGACATGCTAATGTTTAAGTATGGGGAGATTGATAAACCACTATTTTACAGTTTATCTTGTGTTCAATTGAGTGGATTTTATCAATCTTTCATACACTTATTCATATGATTTGCATGAGTTTACGTTTTCCTTCCTAATTTTGTGCGATGATTGAAAACGTGCTTCTTTGGCCTTAAATTTCCTATGTTTAATCCTCTCTTATTACCATTCAATGCCGTGATATGTGTGTTAAGTGTTTTCAAGGATTACATGGCAGGAATGGCTCAGAGGATGGAAAGGAAGCATGCAAAAGTGGAAGTAATACAAGAAACTGAAGGAATTGCCAAAGCTGTCAGCCTGACCTCTTCGCACTCAAACGGTCATAACTTGAGCTACAGAGGTCCAAATGTGGCGGTTTCAGTTGTGTTGGAAAGCTAACGTCCAGGGCTTCGATTTGAAAAATAATTTATCATAGTGGCCATACAGATAGGCGACGCGAATGCGTGCTCCACGTGGACGCGTCGCAGTGACAAAAAACCAGCATGGCAGATTTCAAAACCAGCGAATTCTGGGCTGTTTTTGACCCAGCTCTTGGCCCAGAAAAAACATATTAGAGGTTATAAAGTGGGGGAATGCATCCATTCATAGGCGAACAAAATACAACATACATTCATACATAGTTTTAGGATCTAGATGTAGTTTTTAGAGAGAGAGGTTCTCTCCTCTCTCTTAGGATTAGGATTAGGATTTATCTTATTGGGATTATTTCTTCATCACAGGTTCAATGTTCCTTTTATTTATTTTCTCAATTTGACTTATGAATTTTTCCCATGTTAGATGTGATTTCTTTTATTGATAATTGAGGTATTTCAGACATATGATTTTTATTTAGTTTCTTATATTCTTGGCTTTGGTTGATTGATTGGTAACTCTTGAGTTATCAAAACTCATCGTGGTTGATAATTGTATCTTTGCTGATTGATTTAGATTCCTATAACTCTAGTCTTTCCTCAGGAGTTGACTAGGACTTTAGATGTTAGATTGATTAGTCCACTTGACTTACCTTCATAGTTAGAGGTTGACTTAATGGGAGCAAAAATATAATTCTCATCACCATTGATAAGGATAACTAGGATAGAACTTCCAGTTTTTATATCTTTCAAAGGGTTTTATTAGTTATTAATTTATTAATTTTTTCAATTCATTTTTCTTGTTCAAAACCTTTTTAAAACCCAAAAATACTGTTTTCCATAATCAATAATAAAACACACCTCCCTGCAATTCCTTGAGAAGATGACCCGAGGTTTGAATACTTCGGTTTATAAATTTTATTGGGTTTGTTACTTGTGACATCCAAAACGTTTGTACAAAAGGATTTTTTGTTGGTTTAGAGGCTATACTTACAACGCGATTATATTTTTATATTTCTTTACGGATAGAGAATCCGATCGTCACTGAGTATACTTGCCAGTTTGAGGAGTTATGTCGCTTTTCTCGTATCTGTCAAGGTGTGCCTGAAGATTTTGCTGAATGGAAGTGTATTAAATATGAGGGAGGTCGTTGGAGTGATATTCTGAGCTTCGTTGCCCCAATGGAGATCAGAGTGTTTTCTGAATTGGTGAATAAGAGTAGGGTGGCTGAAGAGTGTGTGAGAAAGGCGGCAGCAGAAAAAGGAAGTTTGAGGGTGCCTTTTCAGAGGCCTCAAGGAGGAACTTTTCTCCGAGAGGTAAGTATTTCAAGCGTGGATGCTTTGTTCCATAGCAGACTCAGGGCCAGGGTAATTACAGAAGGCCGAATACTAATGTCAATCAGGGAAGAAGGTTTGGGAAGCAGCCACATCAGGATCTAAATTGTCAGAGGTGCGGAAAGTATCACCCTGGAGTTCCGTGCAAGTTAGGACTTGGAGTATGCTATTCCTGTGGATAGCCCGGGCATATAGCCACTAATTGTCTGGAGAAAAAGAAGTATGAGACTGGTAGGGTGCAACAGCCAGGGAGAGTATACACCACTTCTAGCATAGGTGCTGAGGGATCTGAGACACTGATTAGAGGTAATTATGAAATGGCTGATAAAATCTTAAATGCTTTATTTGTTTCAGGAGCAACTCATTCATTTATTGCATTTGAAAAGGCCAATGAATTAGGATTGAGAATGGTGGTTTTAGGTTATGATTTGAAAGTATATAATGCTACTCATGAAGCTATGGTGACTAGGATAGGATGTCCACCAGTTCCCTTTCGAGTGCAACAGCGTGAATTTGTACATGATTTGATTTGTTTGCTTATGACTGGTCTTGTTCTCATCTTGGAATTGGATTGGTTATTCAAGAATCATGTTTTGCTTGATTGTTCTGAGAAGTCAGTACAATCTATGTCAGAAGGGTCAAAAGCACCGGTTGTGGTGAATAGTTACTATTTGAATTCTATGATAGTAAACTATTCTAGAACTCAATGTCAGGGTATTATGTTATTAACTATGGGAGTATCAGGTGATGATCAGAGTTTAGAGCAGATTCCGATTGTATGTGAATTTTTAGATGTGTTTTCGGATGATATTAATGAATTTCCACCTAACCGGGAAGTGAAATTTGCAATTGAGTTGGTGCCTGGAGCCAGTCTGATTTCGATTACTCCTTATAGAATGTCACCTTTAGAAATGGCTGAACTGAAAGCTCAGCTGAAAGATCTATTGGGTAAGCATTTTATCCGACCAAGTGTTTCTCCATGGGGAGCGCCAGTGTTACTGGTAAAGAAGAAGGATGGGAGTATACGGTTGTGTGTTGATTATCGGCAATTGAATAAGATCACTGTGAAGAATAAATATCTGTTGCCTAGAATTGATGATCTAATGGATCAGTTACAAGGTGCCGGTGTGTTTTCTAAGATTGACCTATGATCCGGTTATCATCAGATAAGGGTTAGAGATGAGGATATTCCGAAAACTGCATTCAAAACCTGTTATGGTCATTATGAGTATACAGTGATGTCTTTCGGGTTAACTAATGCCCCGGCCATATTTATGGATTATATGAACAGGATTTTCCGACCGTATCTAGACAAGTTTGTTATTGTCTTCATTGATGATATTCTTGTTTATTCTAAGATTGAAGAGGAGCATGCTGATCACTTGCAAACTGTGATACAAATTTTGAGAGACAGAAAGTTATTTGCTAAGTTATCTAAATGTGAGTTTTGGAAGAGTGAGTTAAAGTTTCTTGGCCACGTGGTGAGTAAGCAGGGAATAGCTGTGGATCCTGTTAAGGTAAAAGCAGTGATGAATTGGGAGCGACCAACTTCAGTGACAGAGATCAGGAGCTTCCTAGGTTTGGCGGGGTATTATCAGAGATTCATTAAGGAATTTTCACAGCTCGCCTTACCTTTAACTAAATTGACTAGGAAGGATACGCCTTTTGTCTGGACTCCAACGTGTGAAGAGAGTTTCCAAACATTGAAGCACAGGTTGACTACTGCACCTGTGTTGGTACTGCCTGAACCAAGTGAGCCGTTTGAAGTGTACTATGATGCATCGCTGAAGGGTTTGGGGTGCGTTCTACTGCAGCACCAGAATGTTGTAGCATACGCCTCACGTCAATTAAGACTGCATGAAATGAACGATCCGACACATGATTTGGAACTTGTTGCTATTGTGTTTGCTTTAAAGATTTGGAGGCATTATCTTTATGGCGTTAAGTTTCATATTTTCTCTGACCATAAGAGTTTGAAGTATCTTTTTTAGCAGAAAGAGTTGAATATGCATCAGAGGAGGTGGATGGCGCTTCTGAAAGATTATGATTTTGAATTGAATTATCATCCAGGAAAAGCAAACGTTGTGGCGGACGCCTTGAGTCGGAAGTCTTTATATGCAGCTTGGATGATGCTACAGGAAGAAGAGTTACTAAGAGCATTTCAAGGTTTGAATTTGGGAATTAGAGAAGAATTTGGAATTTTGTGTTTGAGTCATTTGCAGATTTCAAGTGATTTTAAGTCAGAACTTCTGAAGGCTCATCAAGACAGTGAAGCGTTACGTAAGGTATTACCAACAGTTGAACAGGGAAAACAGTGGAGAGTGTCAGAAGGACAGGATGGTTTGTGGAAGTTCAAGAACCGGATTATTGTGCCAGATATTGGGGACCTACGACAGAGTATCTTGAAGGAGGCTCATAAGAGCGGGTTTTCAATTCATCCAGGGAGTACTAAAATGTATCAGGATCTGAAAGCGATGTTCTAGTGGCCAGGTATGAAGAATGATGTGGCATTGCATGTATCTAAATGTTTAACGTGTTAGAAAGTTAAGATTGAGTATCAGAGACCATCAGAGATCCTTCAGCCTTTGGAGATTCCACAATGGAAATGGGAGAGCATCGCAATGAATTTTGTGATAGGTTTGCCTAGAACCCGGTCTGGTTGTGACACTATTTGGGTGGTTGTGGATCGACTGACGGATCGACTGACAAAATCAGCTCATTTTCTTCCTATCCGAATAAGTTGTACAATGGAAGAATTAGCTCGAATGTATAATAAAGAGATTGTCAGGTTGCATGGCGTGCCTTTTACCATTATATCTAACAGGGATCCTCGCTTTACATCAAGATTCTGGGGAGCTTTTCAGTGTGCATTTGGGACTCAGTTAAGTTAGAGTACTGCGTATCATCCTCAGACATATGGTCAGTCAGAGAGAACTATTCAGACCTTGGAGGATATGCTAAGGGCTTGTGTTTTGGACCAGCTAGCAAGCTGGGATCGGTATATGCCATTAATAGAATTTGATTATAATAATAGCTATCATGCGAGCATTGGAATGGCTCCATATGAGGCTTTGTATGGCAGGAAATGTCAATCTTCGTTGTGTTGGTATGAAACTGGAGAAAAGAGTCTATTAGGGCCTAAGATGATAGCTGAGACGACTGAGTAGATAAAGAAGATTCGTAGTCAAATGCTTATAGCCTAAAGCCACCAAAAGAGCTATGCTGACCAGAGGCGAAAGCCTTTGGAATTCGAAGAAAGAGAACATGTCTTTCTGAAGTTTACACCAACCACTGGAGTGGGAAGAGCTATTAAGACTAAGAAACTGAATCCCCATTATATTGGGCCGTTTGAGATCCTGAAGAGAATTGGACCAGTGGCTTATAGAATTGCCTTACCACCATATCTTTCAAATTTGCACGACATGTTTCATGTATCACAGCTTCGGAAGTATACTCCTGAAACAAGACATGTTCTGGAACCAGAACCAATCCAAGTAAGAGAAGATCTAACACTTCCAGTAATTCCAGTGAAAATTGATAATACTAACATTAAACGATTACGCGGAAAGGAAGTATCATTGGTAAAAATAGCTTGGAGTCGAGCTGGTATCGAGGAACATACCTGGGAGCTCGAATCAGATATGCGAAAAGACTACCCACATCTCTTTTCAGGTAACTGAATTTGAATTTTGAGGACAAAATTATTTATTAGGTGGGTAGGATGTAAACCCCGGTTAAATTAGTAGATAATTAGTCAATAAATTAGTTTTTAATAAGAAATATTAGAAACATGAATATTATATCAAATTAGGATAGAGCTCATCGAAACAAGAATTTTGACACTAATTTCGAAGAAAACGGTCCAAAATTAGACCGAATAGACCGAACCAGTTGAACTGGACCCGAACCGGGCTGTCGGTCCAACCGGACCAACCCTTTTAAGTGGGCCCAAAGCCTTTCTTCCCCTTCATTTTAGTAGAAGCAGAAGTTTCAGCACAAAGGGGAGGGAAGAACGAAAACTTCACCGAACCCTTACGGCAATCTTTCGTACGCCGTAACTTCTCCATCCGAGCTCCAATTACCGCACCGTTTGCGGCCACACGTTCACCGCGTCGAGCTCTACATTTCTACTGGAACAATTTCACTGGTAACTTGTTTAATCACTCTCAGCCTTCTTTTCCCCCAATTTTCAAATTTTTAATGAGAAGGTTGAATTTCTTTGATTTCTGATGTTTTAGGATCCAATTAGCTTGAGAAAAACGTTCACTCTTGCTTTTGTGAAGTTTGGGTAAGGTGAGGATACGCTAATTTTATTTTAATTTCATTAAATTTGAGCTTTGAGTATTACATTGGATATATATGTGTTATGAATGTGTATTAGGTTGTGAATAAATAATTGGAGCTTGAAATTGTGAATATTGGAACTTGGAGGAAGCAGATTAGTTGAGGTTTTGAGGGCTGTGTTCTTTTAGAAAAATTGTCTTGGTATAATACTTGGGAATCAGCTAAGATATGGTTTAGGTTTCTTACATTTAATATATGATGTTCTGTAAAAACTTAGGCTAGATGACCATAGGATAGGTTGGATTGCATGTGTATATTTAATGCTTAGTATCCTGTTGCTGAACATAGTTGGTTTGGTGCTTGTTGGTTAACTGGTGATTTGGTGAATTATTGATTTGAGGTATAACTATTGTGGAGGTTGTTGTGATAATGAGGTATTTTGTGTTAAAAGCCTAAGATTTGTGAACTATGATTCTTAGTTGAATTTTAGTTGTTGGATTTAAATATTGTATGAGTATAATTGTTGATTTGAGGTAGATTTATTGTGGTGATTGTTATGATGATGAGGAAGGGTATGTTGAATTGAAAAGAATGCAGGTTTGGACCCGAAAAGGGTGGCAAAGTCCTTATGATGATGACTGAGATGCGATTGAGAATGATGTGGATGTTGATGAAATATAATTGATTTATTTATATGGTTTATGAATTTGAAAGATCTGAGATACGAGATTCCCTGGATTAAGTGTCGTGGCTTGCCACCACGTGTACCAGGTTGAAAACTCATTACTCTGTTGATCCTACGACGTAAGTGTGACCGGGCACTATATAAATTCCCGGGAATGTTACCCTCATTGAGCAATATTGATTATTTGAGAAAAAGCTATGCATAGACTCTTGGGGATGCACGTCGGGGGACAGTCTAAGTACAATTCAAACTTGTCGGGTTGGCTGGATAACCGACAGATGAGCCTCATCAGCCATAGGACAGGCATGCATCATATGCATATTACTTGAACTACTTGCTTGTGATTTAATTGGGTGTTCTTAAATGTATTTGCCATGCTAAATGTATATTTGTTACCTACAGTATTTGTAACCTTCCTGTACTTGCCTTTATCTGTTTATTTGTCTGTGAAATATTGATGGAGATGGAGGTATGGAGGAATGGCAGTATGAGATTTAGGTTTAAGGTTAAGTTAAGTCAGGTTTACATATTCTTACGAAACCACCTTTTATGGCTTCTGTTTAATACTTCAAGCTCTATAATCTATGTGTCGGCATTCTAGGATTGTCTTTGGCATTCCCAGGACCTTATATATTATGTGTGTGGCACCTTTACCATACTGAGAACCTCTGGTTCTCATTCCATACTATATTGTTGTTTTTCAGATGCAGGTCGAGAGGCATCTCGTTAGGCGTCTGGACTCTTGAAGTGGAATGGTTACTGGTTGTTATACTACATATATATATATATATTTTTTTTATCCTCCTAAAGGTGTATAGAGAGGCAGGATTTTGTTTATGTACATTTGGGTTTTGGATATGTATATATATGTATATATGTGTGCATATTCTCCGGCCAGTCTTGACTTCGCAGGCTGAGTCAGGAGCTCGTTATTTTGTATCTTTGACTCTCTATTCCTATTTTGGGTTATTTTACACTTGACAATTGTAGCTTTCTTAGCACGCAAGTTAACTCATTTCTCGAGCGCTGCGCTTTTACTTTCGCGATTTTTATTTCCTCTATTCTTCAAGGCTCCTAGCATATTATAATTCTTCTGCTATTATATATTTACATTTTATTTTAGAGGTCATAATACCACACCACCTCTGCTTTATGACTTAAGCGTAAAGCTCTAGGTGGTAGGGTGTTACAAAATCCTTCGTCCACATACTTTTATCACGAAAATTACTCAATTACTCTCTCAATCAATGTATGAATTACTTTTTTCCACTAAATATTTTCAACTAATTCCTTAATTGCCTTATTTGATTACACCCTTCAGGGATAATGTCAGGAACACAAATTTCAGATTCATAATGCAGCTGCACATACACTGAGCCGCCATCGCAAGGTTTGTACACTCAGGACATCCACTTAGAATTTCCAATCTACAAGCTTTAGTTAAGGAAACATTCAGAAATCCTCTCATAATGTTTTGCATAATCACATCATCACGTCAAAAATAGTCGACAAAATCTGACCATTCAACATATTTTATTTAACATCAATCGATCCAAAATTATTATATACCAGTGTATCAGTCAAGTACATTAGTACATGTAAAACTTTTCCTATAACTTTAACAAAATGCATTCTAAACTCATTGCGCTGGTATCACCGTATTCTAAAGTGGTAACATAATCTACAAAATATGAACTATGGTTGACAACATATGTCCTAGTCGTGGGTATTTAATCTGACCCAATTCAATTTATGGTGCTGATGAGCGGATAATTCATACGCTTTTTGGCATTGTTTTTAGATAGTTTTTAGTATAATTTAGTTACTTTTAGGGATGTTTTCATTAGTTTTTACGCTAAATTCATATTTCTGGACTTTACTATGAGTTTGTATATTTTTCTGTGATTTCAGGTAATTTCTGGCTGAAATTGAGGGACCTGAGCAAAACTCTGATAAGGAGGCTGACAAAGGACTGCTGATGTTGTTGGATTCTGACCTCCCTGCACTCGAAATGGATTTTCTGGAGCTACAGAACTCTAAATGGCGCGCTCTTAACGGCGTTAGAAAGTAGACATCCAGAGCTTTCCAGCAATATATAATAGTCCATACTTTATTCGAGATTAGATGATGTAAACTGGCGCTCAATGCCAGTTTCATGCTGCATTCTAGAGTCAAACGCCAGAGACACGTCACGAACCAGAGTTGAACGCCAAAAACATGTTACAACTTGGCGTTCAACTCCAAAAGAAGCCTTTGCACGTGTAAAACTCAAGCTCAGCCCAAGCACAAACCAAGTGGGCCCCGGAAGTAGATTTATGCATCAATTACTTACTCATATAAACTCTAGTAGCTAGTCTAGTATAAATAGAACATTTTACTATTGTATTTAGAGTCTTTTGACCGATCCTGGATCCTGAATTGTATTTTTGATCCTGTGATCACATTTTGGGGGCTGGCCATTCGGCCATGCCTGAACCTTCATCACTTATGTATTTTCAACGGTGGAGTTTCTACACACCATAGATTAAGGGTGTGGAGCTCTGCTGTACCTCGAGTTTTAATGCAATTACTACTATTTTCTATTCAATTCAGTTTATTCCTATTCTAAGATATTCGTTGCACTTCAACATGATGAATGTGATGATCCGTGACACTCATCATCATTCTCACCTAAGAACACGTAACTGACAACCACTTCTGTTCTATCTTAGACCGGGCATATATCTCTTGGATTCCTTGACCAGAATCTTTGTGGTATAAGCTAGATTGATGGCGGCATTCATGAGAATCCGGAAAGTCTAAACCTTGTCTGTGGTATTTCGAGTAGGATTTCGGGATTGAATGACTGTGACGAGCTTCAAACTCGCGATTGTTGGGCGTGATGACAAACACAAAAGAATCAAGGGATTCTATTCCAACATGATCGAGAACTGACGATGATTAGCCATGCCGTGACAGAGCATTTGGACCTTTTTCACTGAGAGGATGGGATGTAACCATTGACAACGGTGATGCCCTACATACAGCTTGCCATAAAAAGGAGTAAGAAGGATTGGATGAAGACAGTCGGAAAGCAGAGAGACGGAAGGGACAAAGCATCTCCATACACTTATCTGAAATTCTCACCAATGAATTACATAAGTATCTCTATCTTTATTTTATGTTTATCGATGATCTACATAAGTATTTTTATCTTTATTTTCTGTTTATTTACTATTATTATTCGAAAACTCTATCACCATTCATTGTCCGCCTGACTGAGATTTACAAGATGACCATAGCTTGCTTCATACCAACAATCTCTGTGGGATCGACCCTTACTCACGTAAGGTTTATTACTTGGACGACCCAGTACACTTGCTGGTTAGTTGAGCGAAGTTGTGAAATTATGTTTAGACTATGGTATTGAGCACCAAGTTTTTGGAACTATTACTGGAGAATCAATTTCGAACAACAATTTAAGTATGAATCACAATTTCATCCACCAGGTGCGAATTTTTTGTAAATAGGATCAAGTGCGGGATTCAGAGTATATCATATTTTATCCTAATATATTATATAATATATATTTAAAAATTATAGGTATAGTGAAAGAAGTGGATTCTTTCTTCTTATAAAATTTAGAATAACTACTAATGTAATCATTTAAATAGTAATTCAATATGTTTATTTTTTTTATAAAGTTAATATATGTTTGTGTATTTTTAATTTTAATTTAAATTTAATTTTTATTTTTATTTTATTAATATGTATGAAATATGAAATAATTAAATTTTATATTTACTTAAAAAAATTATTTTTTTATATATCAAATATGATTGAGAATTTTAAAGTGCAAATAAAGTTAGAATAAAAAAAATTCTCAATTCACGAATAAAATAGGATTGATAAATTAGGGACTCTATCCATTACGAGCTCTAATATGAATAGTTTGCGTTTAATCATCAGCCAGTTTTTACTCTGAATATTGTATTATATATATCAAAATAATTCGTCTCCTTTAATTTGATTTGTTCCATACGATTTAACGAGTAAAGATGTTATTAAGAACTACAAAACTGTCTTCTGGATTTTCGAGTGAGTATAGACTTTGAAAGAAAAATTTTACTTATATATATGTGTTTAATTATTCTCTTAATCTCTATAATTTCACTAAATTTTTAATTAATTTTTTATATATTTTTTTAATTGGATCTCTATACTACTTTTAATTTTGTAATTAGGTCTTTTTCATGTCAAAAATATTAAAATTAACACTACAAAAAAAGGTTAAAATAGTAGTTTTTTTTTTGAAAATTACGGCAGTTCCAATCGCCGTTATTACCAAAAACGGTGCCTCCAAGAAATGTCAGTACTCTGGACACCATTCTGGTTATTACGACAGTTTTTTGAGGGTTAAAATGGCGGCTATAACCACCGTTTTTATCAGGATGTAGTGGCATCATTTTTGTTTGAAATGGCGGTTTCTAACTGCCGTTTTTATCATAGTTTCTAACCACTATTTTTACCAAAATATAATAGCATCATTTTCGTTTAAAATGGTAGTTTCTACCCGCCATTTCTACTAGGGTATAATGGCATCGTTTTCATTTAAAATGGGGGGTTTCTAACCGCCGTTTGTACCTCATTATGATGACAATTTTATGCTTTTTAAAATAAGATTGAAACAACCAATTTAAAGTGATATTTTCGAAACTCAAACTTAAAATTCTCGTAATAACCAAAAGGTATAGCCATAAATCAAACATTATAAGATGATTTTTAATTCATACATGATCCAAAAGTCATAATTCAAGTCATAATTGAAATGTCATAATCCAAAAATAAAGTATCAAAGTAACATTTTTCAATAATATGTCTTAACATATAATCTTTAATAGATAAAATTTTTATCATGCAAGATCATACTTTCTTGTTACTTTTTCCAAAAGACCTACTTCCTAACTCTTTTGGTGATGGAATTTCACTCTCTTGATCCCTACAACAAAAATATAATTATTATGAGCACAAAAAATACAAAAAAGGCATATATTGATATATATTTTAATATAAAATTTTATTTCTTCCTACAAAGTTCTCTACCCTTCTACCTATCACTAATGCTATTGAAAATTTTTTTATTAAGGATTTTTCACAGCCACAAACTGAAAAGGTCCATTCCATTTCCTTCTTTCTTCAATTATTTATGAATTAATTGAGCTAATAATTCATGAGCTTCTCATGTGAATTTCTTTTATTGAAACTGGTTTCTTACCAGAATTGATGTATGGATTATGGAAGTGCTCAGCACAGTATTCACTATTAGAAATAAAATTTTTTCGGACGAAAAATTCAGACAAAATTTATTTCGTCTGAATGACTTTTAATTTCGGACAAATTTGATACAAATTTTGAACAATTTTTAATATCCTAAATTTGTCTAAATTTTGTCCTAAATTTTGGCGCCAAATTTTTTTTTGGATGGCGCCAAAATTTTTGTATAGATCAGCAACACATTTTGGACAAAAAATATAATTCATTCGTATTCAATCCGAATATGCGTAATAACTTCAGACGGATTTGGGACGCATTTCGAAAAATATTAATTCTATTCTAAATTTATCTATAATTAGTCTTAAATGCTTTTACTATAGCTAACCCTTCAAAGTAGCTAAAATTTTTGCCCACAAATTTGGGACAAAAATAACATCATTTGTAAATTTCGTTTGAAAATAAATTAATTTTCAAAAGAATTTTAAATGTTTATTAAAAAATTTTAACATTTAGCATAAAAGTATTGTTTATATTTTAAATTAGTTTATGATTTGTCCCAAATATTTTTGTTATTCCAAAATAAAGTTTTTTTTTCCGTAAAATAACCTTAATTATATATATCTTATAAAAAAGTACATAAACTTGTAAAATTTTAACATTTTGTATAAAAGTATTGTTTATATTTAATATTAAATTTTTTATACTAATTTTTATATACCATGTTATATTTAATTTTTATTTTTTTAGTTATCTCATATTATTTTTTAGTTTATTCTTTTAATTATTTACGTTATAATAATTTAAAATTTAATTTTGTAACAAATTTAAGATAAAGTGTATCTAAAAGAATCACAAATATAAAAATTTAAAAATAAATTATATCCAATCTTCTAAAAAAATAGTAAAAACAAAATATAATAAAAAAATTACGTAAAATAAAAAAGTCATATACTTTTTAATAAGAGTAAGGTATATTGTAAATTAAAAAAAAATAAATGAATACATTTCATAGTGCACTTTTTCATACTATTCATTTTGATCTTCATCCTCATTATTCTCGTCCTCGTCCTCGTCTATGTCTTCGTCCTCATCCCCAAGTGTCTCATCATCATCATCATCATCATCATCATCTTCATCTTCATATCTTGTACTATTGGTATCCAATAAATAAAAAATAATATTAATATAATTTGAGATATGATTGTTAGATTGATTTGTGGCATCTTCTTGATATGCAGAATCTTCTATTGTTTCAATCTCAATCTTACCTCTTACCTCTTGCTTTAGTCTTGAATATAAACCACCATTCTACTTTTTTCTTGGTGTTTCTTATTGGATGAGGTGCAAAATATACTTGGATTGCTTTACGTGCAATAATAAATGGATCATATTTACCATATCATCGATAATTTCGAATCTGTATGATTCCATACTCTTTGCTTATCTTTGTTCTTTTGCCAATCATGGGATCAAACTATTCATATTTAAATAGTATAACTCTTTTTAGTGGTAGTCTAGTATACTCAACTTGAATAATTTTATCAAGCTAATCATAGAAATCATTTTCATATTCACCATAACCCATGCCTTTGACACATATTCCATAATTCTCAGTTGACTTTCCACTTGAGTGAGATCTTATATGAAACTTGAAACCATTGACTTTGTAGATAGGCCAACATTTAACAATTCTCAAAGGACTCATGCCAAAGAATGAATATTCAAATCTGTCATATTATTTAAAGGACCATGAACCTATATTAAATAAGAACTAGTAAGTTAGAATACAATATGTCATCTACCAAAAAAAAAGTGTACAAGACTATCATGTTATGTTGACTTACATAATTTTTAAACCACTTTGCAAAATTCGCTTCAATAAATTGATCAATTTGTTCGTCACTTAAAGTAATATGATCTTGGCGTATGAAGTCCACAAAGATCCTATAGTACATGAATTTTAAAAAAATTAAAATTATTAATATAAGAGAATATTATTAGCATGTAAGAATATATATATAAAGATAAATACTCACTCAATATATGGCTTAATTTCATTACAATTTATTAGAATATGATTCATTGTTGCACTGAATTCTTTGTCATCTAAATAACGAGTTTTGCATTCACTAGCCAAACAACCAGGCAAATTAAAAATAGACAAAGTTAGTTGTATTGAATTATCACCCGCATCATTTTACTTTGTGTTGATGCTAGTTTGGTTAAAATAGTACTCACAAAAGTGAGAAATCTCCTCAATTAGGTATGATTCAATGATAAATCCTTCAACATGTGCTTTGTTCTTGACGTTTTTCTTAAGATGTTGGAGAAATCTGTCATAAAAAAATTTATAGCAAAAATCAAATAACAAACAATTAACTTAATAAAATAATAAAAAAATTTGAGAATAAATATAGAGGTGTGACTAAGGTACCTCTTAAAAGGATACATCCATCTATATTGAACAGGACTATCAAGTAATGCTTCAAATGGCAAATGACTAGGTAGATGTTCCATTGAGTCAAAAAATACAGGAGGAAAAATACGTTCTAACTTGCATAGAACAATTGGAATATTTTCTTCAAGTTTATTGAGAACATCTTCTCGTAACGATGTTGAGCACAAATCTTGGAAGAATTGACTTAACTCTATTATTGGCTTCCATATTTGCTCTGGCAATTGATGCACGAAATTGTGATCTCAATGGCACCAACAACTTGGTACGCACAATTGTAATATCACTCTTTTTCACAACTTCGCACAACTAACCAACAAGTGCACTGGGTTGTCCAAGTAATAAACCTTACGTGAGTAAGGGTCGATCCCACGGAGATTGTCGGCTTGAAGCAAGCTATGGTCACCTTGTAAATCTCAGTCAGGCGGATTAAAATAGTTATGGAGTTTTGATAATTAAAAAATAAATAAACATAAAATAAGGATAGAAATACTTATGTAATTCATTGGTGGGAATTTCAGAAAAGTGTATGGAGATGCTTCATTCCTTTTGAATCTCCGCTTTATTACTGCCTTCATCCAATTCTTCATACTCCTTTTCATGGCTAGCTGTATGTTGGGCGTCACCGTTGTCAATGGCTACTTCCTGTCCTTTCAGTGAAAAAGGTCTTCTATGATTTCCCGCATGGTTAATTAGCTGTTGATTCTCGATTGTGTAGGAATAGGATTTACTATCCTTTTGCGTCTGTCATTACGCCCTATAGTCGCGAGTTTGAAGCTCGTCACAGTCATCCCATCCCAGATCCTACTCGGAATACCACAGACAAGGTTTAGACTTTCCGGATCTCAAGAATGCTGCCAATGGATTCTAGCTTATACCATTAAGACTCTGATCTCATGGAATGGAAGGCTCTGTTGTCAGGAGAGGCAACTATGCGTCGTGGACCAGGATTCCAAGAGATACACACTCTAGCTTTTGCAGGTAGAACAGAAGTGTTTGTCAGGCATGTGTTCATAAGTGAGAATGGTGATGAGTTTCACGGATCATCACATTCATCAGGTTGAAGTGCGAATGAATATCTTAGAATAAGAAAAAGCATGAATTGAATAGAGAACAGTAGTAATTGCATTAATACTCGAGGAACAGCAGAGCTCCACATCCATAATCTATGGTGTGTAGAAACTCCACCATTGAAAATACATAAGTGATGAAGGTCCAGGCATGGCCGAGAGGCCAGCCTCCAAAACATGATCAAAGGATCAAAAGGTAATCCAAAGATAGATAAAATAATAGTAAAAAGTTCTATTTATACTAAACTAGTTACTAGGATTACAGAAATGAGTAAATGATGGAGAAATCTACTTCCGATCCCACTTGGTGTGTGCTTGGGCTGAGCATTGAAGCTTTCACGTGTAGAGGTCTTCCTTGGAGTTGAATGCCTGTTTGTAACTTGTTTCTGGCGTTTGACTCTGCTTTGCAACTTGTTTCTAGCGTTTAACGCCAGAATAGGGCAGAAAGCTGGCATAAAACGCCAGTTTGCGTCGTCTAAACTCCGGCAAAGTATGGACTATTATATATTGCTGGAAAGCCCTGATGTCTACTTTCCAACGCAATTAAGAGCACGCCATTTCAACTTCTGTAGCTCCAAAAATTCCATTTCGAGTGCAGGGAGGTCAAAATCCAATAGCATCAGCAGTCCTTTGTCAGCCTCTGAATCAGATTTTTGCTCAGGTGCCTCAATTTCAGCCAGAAAATACCTAAAATCACAGAAAAATACACAAACTTATAGTAAAGTCCAGAAATGTGAATTTTACTTAAAAACTAATAAAAATATACTAAAAACTAACTAAATCATACTAAAAACTATGTAAAAACAATGCCAAAAAGCGTATAAATTATCCGCTCATCAGCAATGAACTACAAACAATTGGGAGTAAACGTTCCATAAATATATGACAATTGTGACTTTTTATTCCATATAACTTGCCTTCCTTCATGTCAACACATCTCCCTAAATTTGAAACATATCTATCAGGCATCCTTTAATCTTTCACCCATTCACATATTGCTCTCTTTTGCTGGAGAGTAAATGTGTAATTTGCTTTGGGTTTTATAATTTTTCCTCCACTTTATTCTGGCAATTCTAAACTTTTTCGCTTGCAGTATAATGACAGATCCATTCTAGCCTTTACATTATCTTCAGTCTTCTCTTTGATATCCATGACAGTATTAAATATATTATCAAATACATTCTTCTCAATATGCATTACATCAAGGTTATGACGGATTAAATTATGACGTCAATAAGACAAATCCCTGTTTAAGAATATGAAGTGGACTCTCTTGTTCAATATACAGAAACTTGTATACCCAGCTTTGGTTCAAGAGTTTTACGCAAACATGCGGCTGATTAATAGTGTGATTCACTCCTATGTGAAGATGGTGTACATGACCCTGGGTTATGTTGATGAGGGTCCAGCAGCCTACATGACAGAAAAATGAGACTCACAAGTGGGAGTCACACTCCAGATTGCTCTGAATCAAACATGCACAAATTAATGTGCTTTTGATGGTATGACTCTCACTCACAAAGCTCTTGGACCTGAGAGAGCTCTTCTTCACCGAATCATCACTCACATCCTGACTCCACAAAATGGCTCACACAATAGAGTAACAGTTTCTGATACCCTTGTGCTCTTTGCTATTATTACTTCATCTCCTGTCTCCTTTGCATATCTCATGATAAGGCATATGTGGGATTGTGTTAGAATTACCAAAAAGGCAAACCTTCCCTATGACATTTTTCTCACCTGCATCTTTGAACACTTCAATGTTGATTTAATGAATAAAGAGGTAGAGAATAAAGTTTTGTTTATTAACGGAGGAGGAGTTTCAGGTACTATGAAAGACACCAAAGGGAAACGTTCAATGCCCTCTGACAGTGATCTAAAGAGCCACCTAGCAGAACCCTCCAAGGTGGTAGAATCAATCAGGGAAGTCCTCATTGAGTTTTCTAATATGTCCAACCTGATGGTGCAATCTTACAAGGTAGCCCGCAAGCAAGCCTATGAAAACGAAAAAGCTTGGACGAAGTGCCAAGAAAGGGTGGGACTGATGCTGCAGAATTTCGAAGAGGAGATGGGAGCTGCTGAAAAGGATGAGGGATCTGAATCATAATTCAATCTTTTTTATGATTGACCACTATGTTTCCTGTTAATTTCTGGCTTTGTCTAGCTTATTTTGATACATTATAGGCTGTTATGGATACTTTAGATCTGTGATACTTTAGACCTGTTATGTTGGTGCTAGTTATATTTTGGATATTTTGCATACCATTGTTTTTTTTTTTTGCAGGTTCCCCTTTAATGACAAAAGGGGGAGGAAAAGCTCAAAAAATTAAAAATTGAAAGAAATCAGGGAAAATAGGGGCGGAAATCTCTTATGATTCATGAAAACCCTTGTTTTAATAATTTGTTATGTTGATATGTCTGCTGATAAATGTATTCATGTGTTCTAATAATTTTTTGTTGTTGATATATCTGCTGTCTTTAGAACTTAGTCATGCTTCGAAATTTTCTTTGGGATTGAATGAATACTTGATTGCCATGCTCTAAGTTGTGTGATAAAAATGGTTTTCATTGTTATAAACCAATAATTTTGCCTTTTGATATATCGGATGAAACTTTTTCAAACTGATTGGAAGCAATGGTTTATGGAATTATCAAATATGTCTTGATTATGATGTACTCTGTACTCAAGCCTTTTGTTTGTATTGAGCAGAAAATCCTTTTCTGATAACAAATTAGTTTTTGTTTATCATCTCACCTCTGCTCATAAATCAAGATTATTCAACATTCCAAAATTACATATGTTGAATAACATAGTTGCCTTAAAAGTGATCTCAAAAGTTACAGGTGAAGCTTCCCTTGATAAAATGGCATACATTAAGGGGGAGACATATAACAATTGGAAAGGAAGGAATCCAAGTATTCAAAGGGTGTACCCTAATCCTTGATTTATTTCCATTTCAATTTTTTAATAATGTTTGTCATCAAGGGGGAGATTGATGAGTTTGAAAAACTCTAATTTAATTTAATGATGATCAAACATTATTAATAAATTAATTACAAAAATTATTAACTTGAATTTTAATTCATATTTGCTAATCAATAATTGTTGTTGCTTGCAGATTTGGCTTTGGGCTAAAAGGAAATTAATAAGCCGAATATGGAATCCAAAATTCAGTTTTGGTACAAAAATATTTTCATTCATATGACTGAATTAGTGATGAACCATTTGGGCCAGATTTAAATGTGTAAGCCCAAATCAATTGATGGTGTATGACCAACTAGCTTGGTCCGAAATTAAAAGGAGTTGGGGCACTATGGTTAAGTCATTCCTTTAACATATAATGAAATCTAATTCCTTGATAGATTGCTACATGCTTCCATGGATACCACACTTTCCATCTAGTGGAATTCAAATTTTCATTAAGTGGAGTTAATGCAGACTTTGGAAACATGAAAGAGAAAGAGAAATTGATTTGATTGCTTCATAAATGCTACACGCTACCTAAAGCAAAAAGGGAAGAAAATTAATTCTGTTTAATCCATTTGTTTAAATCCATTGAATTCTTTTCTTCCTTCTCGTTCTTTTCTCTCTAGTCTCCCTTCTCACTTTTGGTCACTTCTCAAAAAAATATGGAAGCTATGGCAAACTACCGTAGAGAAGAAGAAGCAAATATCAAGACCATTATAATTATGGCAAGAAAAAGAAAAGAAAAAATATGTTGTGGCTGAGATCTTCACCAAAATAAGGTAAGATTTGGTGAAGTAAGCTCATGCTCTCCATACCAAAAATGGAAGAAGAAGATTTCAGTCAGAGGAAGAAGATCTCAGAGGCTTGTCTCGTCTCTGCTTTTTGTGTTCACTCATCACAGAAGGTAGCTAGGGAGACTACGTGAAAGAGGAAGCAAAAGTGGTGCAGAAGGAGCTGTCATGCATCAAGAATGCATCAAGGGCTAGGAATCTTTCTTGGAGTGTAAGTCAAGTTGGATGGCTCGGATTGATGAAGCTTGGTGTAAAGGGAAGACTCAGAGGTTATTGCAAGTTGGTTATAGCATTCGGTTATCTCTCCTCTCTCTCTGGTCGAACTGGTTTTGCATGAAGAAGAAGAAGTTTAGCTTGGTTCAAGAGTTTCAACTGTGGAGGCTTCCCCTTCTATAAATAAGGGAGAACAGCCAAGGCTTGAAGCAAGGAAAAGAATGGAAAAGCACAGTGTTCACATAGCTACCTAAGTGGTGGACGAAATTGTATCTCTTTATGGAATATGATAATAGAGCCTAGTCCAAAATCAATTTCGTTCAACTAACCAGCAAGTGCACTGGGTCGTCCAAGTAATACCTTACGTGAGTAAAGGTCGATCCCACGGAGATTATTGGCTTGAAGCAATCAATGTTATTTTATTAATCTTAGTCAGGAGGCTAATGAAGTTATTTGGATTTATTTGTAAAAAGCCAAACTACAAACTACATAAAATTGTAAATTAAAATAATAGAGAATAATAGCGTTACTTGTTGTGCAGTAATGGGAAATATGTTGGAGTTTTGGAGATGCTTTGTCCTTTGAACTTCAACTCTTCTTTGAAATCCTCTTCTCACACGCAAGTTCCCTCCATGGCAAGCTCTATGTAGGGTGTCACCGTTGTCAGTGGCTACTTCCCATCCTCTCAGTGAAAACGTTCCTATGCTCTGTCACAACATGGCTAATCATCTGTCGGTTCTCAATCAGGCTGGAATAGAATCCATTGATTCTTTTGCATCTGTCACTAACGCCCAGCCCTCAGGAGTTTGAAGCACGTCACAGTCATTCAATCCCGGAATCCTACTCGGAATACCACAGACAAGGTTTAGACTTTCCGGATTCTCATGAATGCCGCCATCTATCTAGCTTATACCACGAAGATTCTGTTGGGGAATCTAAGAGACATTCATTCAATCTGATGTAGAACGGAGGTGGTTGTCAGGCACACGTTCATGGATTGAGGAAGGTGATGAGTGTCACGGATCATCACCT
>NC_029781.3:62813543-62815278 GCF_000817695.3 Arachis duranensis
TCAGTCTCAAGCTTTTCACTTGGACCTTCATGACACAAGCACATGGTTAGGGACAGCTTGATTTAGCCGCTTAGGCCTGGATTTTATTTCCTTGGGCCCTCCTATCCATTCATGCTCAAAGCCTTGGATCTTTGCTAAAAATTTTCGCCACTTTTTCTTTTTTTTTTCTTTTTTTTGAACTGCTTTTTCTTGCTTCAAGAATCAATTTCATGATTTTTCAGATCCTCAACAATATTTTTCGTGTTCTTTGTCCTTTCAGGAGCCAATATCCATCAAATTCAAAGTACATATTATGCACTGTTCAAGCATTCATTCAGAGAACAAAAAGTATTGCCACCACATATAATTAATTAAAATTTTATTTATTAAGAACTCGAAAAACATAAATTACTTCTTTATTCTAAAAGAAAATCTACTACTTTATTCATGCCTAATGATGATGAGAAAAATAAATTATAGCTTAATTGGAAATAAAATCAAAATAGATATACTAATTACTACTAAATATCTCCTAAGGTCAATTTCTAATAAGAATAATTATCACATAGTTAAGGCAAAGATTAGAACTCAACGACCTGTGTTTTGGGAAGTGGATGTTCCTCTAGTCTGTGGGGTGCCTTTAAGAATTAATTTCTGACGCTTCAGCTCCCTTAAGTTCACATCCTTGCTCTTCCTATTCCCTTAGGTGCCATGATCTTAATGAGTTTTAGCTCAGTGATCATGGCAAATCACACCAAACTTAGAGGTTTGATTTCCTCAAGCAAAAGAAAGGATAGGAGAGGAATAGAGGGATAGGCAATTTTGAAATTCAAAAGATATGATGAGTTAAAAAAGATTTGAAAAAGAGTTGGATTGGAAAAAGATTTGTGTTTATAGATTAAGATACATTTGATATTTTTGAAAGATTGGAAAAAGATTTGTGTTTATGAATTAAGATATATTTAATATTTTTGAAAAAGGGATTTTAGAAATTAGGATTTTTAGAAAACTAATTTGATTTGAGGGATGACAATTTGAAACATGTTTATGCAAGAAATCATGAATTAAAACATAAAAATTTAGAAAAATTATAAAGAAGAACGAGTTTTACCTCCTCCCACCATCCTGGCGTTAAACGCCCAACTGGTGCATGTTTTGGGCGTTTAACGCCCAATTGTTGCTTCTCCTGGGCGTTCAACGCCCAGATGATGCTTCTTTCTGGCGTTGAACGCCAAGAAGTCCTTTGTTACTGGGCATTTTTCTGAATGCCCAGGATGCTAGCAGACTGGCGTTAAACGCCCAGAAGGTGCTTCTTTCTAGCGTTTAACGCCCAGAAGATGCTCCTTTCTGGCGTTTAACGCCCAGATGGCTACCCTTACTGGCGTTAAACGCCCAGTGGGTGCTTCTTTTGGGCGTTTAACGCCCAAAGTGTTTCTTACTGGCTTTCTCATGCCAGTGAGCTTCCAAATTTCCCTGTAACTCTGTGACTTCAACCAATTGCTATTTCACCTTTGAAGATACTTGGACTCAAACCTGTAAAGAAAAGAAAATTTATTTTAATTAGTAAATAAACTTTGCAAATGGCTGGGTTGCCTCCCAGCAAGCGCTTCTTTATTGTCTTTAGCTGGACTACCACTGAGTTCTAATCAAGTCTCAGTTTTGAGCATTCTTGCTTGAGGTTGCCTTCAAGATAATGTTTAACTCTCTGTCCATTAACAATGAACTTTTTGTTAGATTCATTATCCTGAAGCTCTAC
>NC_029781.3:62815346-62815896 GCF_000817695.3 Arachis duranensis
TTTTTTTGGGTTAAGATAAATCTAAAAAATTTGCAATCATTGGATTTTAGAAATTAGGATAAACTTTTTGGAATTGGAAGTGATAATTTAAAATATGTTTATGCAAGAAATCATGAATTGAAACATAAAAATTTTGAAAAATTGCAAAGAAAAACGAAATTGTACCTCCTCCCACCATCCTGGCGTTAAACGCCCACATGGTGCATGGTTTGGGCGTTTAACGCCCAGATGTTGCTTCTCCTGGGCGTTCAACGCCCATGTGATGCTTCTTCCTGGCGTTGAACGCCAGGAGGTCCTTCTTCACTGGGCGTTTTTCTAAACGCCCAGAATGCTAGCAGATTGGCGTTAAACACCCAGAAGGTGCATCTTTCTGGCGTTTAACGCCCAGAAGATGCTTCTTCTTGGCGTTTAACGCCCAGAAGGCTACCCTTACTGGCGTTGAACGCCCAGTGGGTGCTTCTTTTGGGCATTTAACGCCCAAAGTATTTCTTACTGGCTTTTTCATGCCAGTGAGCTTCCAAATTTCTCTGTAACTCTTGGGACTTCAATC
>NC_029781.3:62822724-62871405 GCF_000817695.3 Arachis duranensis
TAAAACACCAAACTTAGAGTTTGGCACAAGATTAAATCAAGAAAAATTATTTTTGAAAAAGATTTTCAAAAGTATTGGTGCTCCCTTATCAAGAATATGACCCTTCTATTCTAGCCAAATGGGCAGCAAATATAACAATTGTTTTGAAAAAGCACAAGAAAAACAAGAAAAGACTCAGAACAAGAAAAATTAAAGATCAAACAAGAAAAATAGACAAGAACAACTTGAAGATTAAGGAAAAACAAAGGACACTCACACGAAAATTTCAAAGAAAAATATAAAAGATGCAATTGACACCAAACTTAGAACAAGACACTAGACTCACGAAGAATTAGCAATTAATAAAGAAAAATAATATTTTTGAAAAATATTTTTGAAAAGGGAATAAAGGACTCAAATTTAATGACTCTGTAACATCAATACTATATTCCTAATCTAAGAAATAAAATAAGCCTTCAATTGTTCAAACTCAATAATCCCCGGCAACGGCGCCAAAAACTTGGTGGACGAAATTGTATCTCTTTATGGAATATGATAATAGAGCCTGGTCCAAAATCAATTTCGTTCAACTAACCAGCAAGTGTACTGGGTCGTCCAAGTAATACCTTACGTGAGTAAGGGTCGATCCCACGGAGATTATTGGCTTGAAGCAATCAATGTTATTTTATTAATCTTAGTCAGGAGGCTAATGAAGTTATTTGGATTTATTTGTAAAAAGCCAAACTACAAACTACATAAAATTGTAAATTAAAATAATAGAGAATAATAGCGTTACTTGTTATGCAGTAATGGGAAATATGTTGGAGTTTTGGAGATGCTTTGTCCTTTGAACTTCAACTCTTCCTTGAAATCCTCTTCTCACACGCAAGTTCCCTCCATGGCAAGCTCTATGTAGGGTGTCACCGTTGTCAGTGGCTACTTCCCATCCTCTCGGTGAAAACGTTCCTATGCTCTGTCACAGCACGGCTAATCATCTGTCGGTTCTCAATCAGGCTGGAATAGAATCCATTGATTCTTTTACGTCTGTCACTAACGCCCAGCCCTCAGGAGTTTGAAGCACGTCACAGTCATTCAATCCTGGAATCCTACTCGGAATACCACAGACAAGGTTTAGACTTTCCAGATTCTCATGAATGCCGCCATCAATCCGGCTTATACCACGAAGATTCTGTTGGGGAATCTAAGAGATATTCATTCAATCTGATGTAGAACGGAGGTGGTTGTCAGGCACACGTTCATAGATTGAGGAAGGTGATGAGCGTCACGGATCATCACCTTCTCCACAGTTAAGCGCGAATAAACATCTTAGATAAGAACAAGCGTGTTTGAATGGAAAACAAAGGAATTGTATTAAATCATCGAGACGCTGCAGAGCTCCTCACCCCCAACAATGGAGTTTAGAGACTCATGCCGTCACAAAGTATGTAATTCAGATCTGAAAATGTCATGAGGTACAAGAGATGTCTGTAAAAGTTGTTTAAATAGTAAACTAATAACCTAGGTTTACAGAAAATGAATAGACTAAGATAATTGGTGCAGAAATCCACTTCTGGGGCCCACTTGGTGTGTGCTGGGGCTGAGATTAAAGCTTTCCACGTGTAAAGGCTTTTCTTGGCGTCAAACTTCAGGTTATGACGTGTTTTGGGCGTTCAACTCCGGATCATGACGTTTTTCTGGCGTTTAACTCCAGACAGCAGCATGAACTTGGCGTTTAACGCCAAGTTACGTCGTCTATCCTTGCGCAAAGTATGGACTATTATATATTGCTGGAAAGCCCTGAATGTCTACTTTCCAACGCCGTTGAGAGCGCGCCAATTGGACTCCTGTAGCTCCAGAAAATCCATTTCGAGTGCAGGGAGGTCAGGATCCAACAGCATCAGCAGTCCTTTTTCAGCCTAAGTCAGATTTTTGCTCAGCTCCCTCAATTTCAGCCAGAAAATACCTGAAATCACAGAAAAACACACAAACTCATAGTAAAGTCCAGAAATATGATTTTTGCCTAAAAACTAATATTATTTTACTAAAAACTAACTGAAACATGCTAAAATCTACATGAAATTAGCCCCAAAAAGCGTACAAAATATCCGCTCATCACTAAGCTAACAGAAGTTTTTCTCCTTCACTGTTTTCTATTTTGTAATTTTATGTTTAATTTTGTCTTTCTTGAGTATCTTGAAAAAAGGCAAACAGTGAGGTTTGTAAGAAAAAGCCATAGAACGGAAAAAGGCAGAGTGCACAAAGTTAAAAGAAAAAGCCATAGATGTCCTTAGAGGTCCTTTGTACATCTATGTTGTGTTTCATGATTCTGTGGGAATCCCCGTGCAAGTTGGGTTAGCACTTAGCAGTTCAAAGCTTGGTGGGTTACCAAGTCAAGTTCAGTTTTGGGAATAGATTCTGGACTTGTCCCAGATAGGAAGGGTACTTCTTAGGGAGAATTGGTGTCTATAATCAAAGATGATTATTGTAACACCCTAACTACCAAAGCTCACGCTTCCGGCTGCGCAACTCTGATAGCTCGGACATTACGACGACACTTATACTATATAATACTAAAATATGAGCCTGTTTAAAACTTTAAACCGCAATACCGCTCTAAAGATTACTTTCGTTCGATAACGTACATCCATAGATACCATACAACTTACAAAAGCTCATCAAGAGTACACCATATATATATACATACATATATATAAATAATACTACAAACATTACCCAATACAATTCCTAACCCTCTTACAGAACATCTCAAGATAAAGGCGAGGGTACAATAAATAATAATCTAAAGCAATACAAAGCATCTCAACAACAACTAAAAAAACCCTTCGTAACTTTTTCGCCATATCCTAAAAAGGGAAAAATGTAAGGGGTGAGAACATCATCCTCGAAAGGGTTCTCAGTAGAGGGTTTTTGGGAATTACTGTAATAGGATACGTGAAGATAACCGCACTAGTGATTAATAACCGTCTTATGCCTCTTTTCGAAAACAACAGTTTACAATAAAAGTAAAGTTGGAAATCTTTTCTGAAAGAGGAACCATTCAATTCTCAAAAACTCAAAAGCCTTTCAAAGCGGTTTATCTATGCTAAAACAAAATAGCCTTTCATATCTTATTCCAAACCAAAAATACAAACCGAAATCAACCATCGGTTCATCTCATTCCAACCACGGCCCTAGGCCCAAACAATCCAACCATCAACCAATCACCACAGTCCAACAGAATCCTAGTAGCAAACACAAATAAGAAGATGTAAGCATAAACAAACAATTATTGCAAGTAGAACAAGTAGTAGTTAATCACATAGGCAAACCAAGTACAATATGCACACCCAAACAATGTCACATAAATGCATATGATGCATGCCTGTCTCTAGTGGCTGATGATATCATCTGTCGGTTATATAGCCAACCTGACACGACCTGGTAGCTAACCATGGATAGAAACACCCCTCGCGGAGCAAGTATGTTTGAGCTACAACCCCATTGCTACTACCCGCTCAACCCAGAGCCAGTGGAATAACCACTACTATGGCTACTACCCAGGTGGGTGTTTAAAAGCTCAACCTGGAGCGAGTGGAATTACCACTACTACCGCTACTATCCAGGCGTCACAGTCTCTGACCTGGAGCAAGTGGGACGAACCACAACCCTTGCTACTACCCAGGTATCTCAAGTATATATTCATTCAGTCCCAGCCATGGATCAACATCCATCTCAGCCATCCGGCTTAAATTCATAATTCATAGTCAGCCATACGGCCCATAACTCATTCGGCAATCAGCCATAAATCAATATCATACACAGCCATTCCAGCTCACGGTTCAATCCAGAACCAGCCAATATTCATAATCATACACAGCCATTCCGGCCCATAACAAAACAGCACTTCCATCATTCAACATCATCAAATTCATAAAACCGGTATTTAAGCCATAAATTACGTTTCTCAAGCCATTTCACTTTGAAATCAAGTTTCAACTCTTTTCAGCTTTGTCTTTAGAAATCTCGTTTCTCAAATCATCTCAGGCTCATAAGCCACTTTTACTCAAAGTAAGTTCCCCTTTTAAAAACAATGCCACTCTCGGCATCCTCTTTCCACAACTTCCAAAACCATGGCAAGTTAAAGATTCATTTTGAAACATTCAAAATCATCCATCTAACAAGGGGATTTAATAACAAAAGTTTCTCGACAGAGTCTCATGCCTTTAGGGGAGAATAACATAACTCATTCCGCCAAATTCATTTAAAATCATTAAAACATTGGCTTTCCGAATTTAGTAATAAAATAGGATCTAAGCCAATCCGAGACATGTAATCAAATACTGTTTTCAAAGCCATTTCCTTTACTTAAACAAAACCAGCTTCAATTCCATAATTAAATTTGAAGCGTTTCAAACTGCTAAGAGAATTATTTTTGTTGTTGTGTTAAACTAGAGTTCAAAGGGTACTTTGAGTCTTATTCAAAACGTCAAAATAATGAGGTTCATCAATCAAAATCCAATTCCTTTTAAAATCACAAAAACTCTTCCAATGGACACTCTTTATGTTTAATAGAGAAAAACATAAACCCGTTTTACCTCTTAAAACAGCCCCAAGGCAAAATTCTCTTCCGAATAACTTGTACCCAAAAACATACTATTCTTCTTGGAAAACAAGGAGAAATCATGATTCTCTTTTTTCAATAATTCTTTCAAAGCATAGCTGCATCGCTTTCATAATCGTTCTAAGCAAAGATAATAAGAGAAGCCCTAAATTCACAATCCTCCGAGTAAATAGGAAAGGCATTAAACTCAAAATTTCCCAAATAACATTTCAAATAAAGCCTCGGATTTTATAGAAATTTCGGCAGCATCTCCCCTGAAACTTGGACTTTGCCACCCGGTTCGGGTCCCAACTAAACCGTTCCTCAATCCCTTTCAACAGTCTAGAATCCAAAAATCAATTCAAAATCAAGCTAAATCCAACAGTCGCCTCATTGGCATATCTCAAGGAAATCATTTTAAAATCAAATCATTATCAACCGATTTAACTCATTTCTAAAGCTTTAAAGAAACAGTTCAATAACAAATCATTTGTCCAAAACCAAGTCAATTAAAGTAAACCAGGCTGAATTCAAAAGTGCATTCGACTTTTCAAATCATCAAAACAATTAACTCAAACCAAATCAATCCTCAGCGGATTAAACTCAGATTTCAAATCTTTAAAGAATCAACTTCAAAACATTACATTTCACAAGCCGCACAACAATTCAGCCAAATCAACATCCATAATCATTCGAGTCAATCAAATAATACATAAGGCAGATACAATCACCAAATACACAATATCTCACATTAGTATCCATATGTAATAATTCCAATACATAAAACATAGTGTTTGGAAAGCGCCCCTACCTCAAAACGCAAATCCATAACCCAAACACGTCACAGTGTCCTTTCTGCCTCAACCCGAAATCGACAATCAAAACTCTGGTTCCACGTGTCTTTCTCAAAAGTAGAAACAACCTCAACGCCACAAGTAAACTCGGATTCTAACTCCTAGAACCATCAACATTACAATTACTTTATTACACAGAACAGAACACTAACGCAGGGCTCTCGAAATAGGAATACTTACTGAAACTAAGAACGGCTGAACCGGACCGTAGTGCCCTCTGAACCGGTTGGGTGGTGTCCCCGGCAGCCACCTCCAGCGGCTGCGGCGACCCGACTCCGACAACGGTGACTGAAACCAACATGCTGCAACAATAAAACTCCAGAATCTCACAAGAAACGAAAACCAAATTCGAAACCCTTACCGGCATTGGATCTCGACGACGGCAGAGGCGTTTTTCGACGACAGCAGCGGGAGTCTCAAGTGGCAGAAACGGCCAGGAGCTCCGGTGTGGTTCCGGTAGCCACAACCACTTCTCCGGCAGCCATAAACACAGAGGTGCAGCTCCCCTTTCCAACAGCATCACCTGCGGCGGTGGCCGGTGCAGCAGTGACATTTTTCGGCGGCAGAGGCTTACCGGTGCACCCTATGAGCAGCGACAAGGTTCCCAACAGTAGTTGGGCTTTACGGTGGCAGAGTAAGCATGACTGGCAACGGCGTGGCTGGAGGTCACGGCGCATACGGCGGCGACGTGCATGGACTCCGACGCGGTGGTTGGACCTCAGCTCGGCCTCAGATCCATTCTCTCCTTCGCGCGTCTCCCTTTCTCTCAGTCTGGCTCGGCGACTCGCGAATGGACCGAATGACGGTGGCACAGGGACAGTGGCGCGACGGCGAGATGTGGGTCTACGGCAGGACGCGGCGGCACGTTCTCTTCTCTCTTCCCTTGCGTGACAGCCCTCAAGGCGTGGCACGATGACGCGACAAGATGAGACGGCAGTGTTGAGCAGGACAGCGGCGCGATGGCGGCACGATGGCGGCGGTGAGACTAGCACGCCGGCGCGAGTCTTCCTCTCCTTCTCCCTTATTCCGCGGTCCCTTCCCCTTACCCCCATTCTTCTTTCTTTTTCGTTCTTTCAGAGAGAAAGGAAGCTTTGTGTGTGTGTGTGTGCTGCTGTTAGAAGGGAGGGTTGCAGCAGTTGTGGGGAAACCGGGTCATGGGTCATGGGTTAGGGTTTCAGGGTTAGGGTTTCATTTTCAAAAATTAGGGTTAGGGGCATTTTGGTAATTTCACATAAAATTGGGAATAATATAGTAATTGGAACCCAATGTAAATCCAACACTAATAGTATATGGAAAAATACTATTTGCTCTTCTATTTTTTCAAATTACTTTCAATAAAATACCCAAATAAAATAACTAAAAATAATATAATTAAATCCTTTATTTTCCAAAGTAGCAGTATTAATATTTAAAAATATTAATTATTTAATCCAAATTATATAAAATCCATATTGTTTCATAACTGCCAACTTTATAATTTAAATTTAGAAAATAACCCAATAATTATAAAATTGGACAAAGATTATAACTCGTCTCAATTTCAATAAATCAAAACTTGCCTTAATTATCTTTAATCAAACAATTTCTGAAATTAAGGCTATAAATAACTATATGATTTGAGACTTGATCATAAAAAGGTTTTTCAAAGGTACTGGACCTTACATTCTACCCACCTTATAAAAATTTTCGTCCTCGAAAATTGGTACAAAATGAAAGAAATCTCATAACAATTCACCCTTGAACACATTTAAGGAATAAGCAAAAATATCTCAAAATATAAACATATGTATGATTTTCAAATACTTGGATTATCGTATGCATAAGGATACAAAGGTAGGAATGTTATTGCAAGGCAAACGTTACAAGATAGGCTCAATGCACAAGGTCACGTAATCTCAAGACTTTACAAAAACTTGAGGTGCCAAAATAGGGTACAAATCAAGATAGGTGTTCATAAAGTAAAGTGGTAATTAATGTGGTAAAAGGCTGCAAGGCATGTTTGTATTTAAATAGCGGGATAATTCGTTGACGAATCTTGTTCCCACTTCAGAACTTCACTTTCCCAACTCCACCAAACATTTTACAACCTCATAGCCAATCATATACCTAACACCCGCAAACTCGTTTATAAGGGACAAAACACCCACAGCTCGTAACATGGTACACCTACTGTTCCAGTTTCTGTATACACATATCACGTCTTAGAGAACTAACGCATCGCGTTACTATGTCTACAAGTCGCACGTGATATCAAAACAATTCTCGAGTCTACTCAGAAGGGTACCAGATTCAGAAAGGAAAGACACATGTCAAGAATAAGACTCAGATTTGGGAAAATGCATCCAATCCAGGTAACAAAGACACTCAACCAATGAAGTTTGCTAGAAATTAATCGATTGACAACTTCAAAGATAACCCTTGTATCAAAGAAATCCAACAGGACCAATAAAAAGAAAATTCAGTGCAATATTTTAAAACAAATCCAAGCTGAATCGAAGAAGTGTGAGGTCTACAGAAAAGAATATCTCAGACCCAAGACAAAGCTCACAGAACTCAAGAGCATGATTAGAAATGCTCCCGAATACATTGTTCATAAAAGAATCGAAAACTTGCGGAAAAATCACTTCGTAATTTAAAAGAAAAGTTAAGTAACAAACATTCTCCAAGAGAATAACAAAAGCAATAACGTGGCTTTGCTGTAATACAATTTTTATGTTGAAATAGATCATGCAGAATTTTAAAAACAAGGTGCACACAAGTTTGGCTAAAGGCTAAATTATCTCCTCAAATATTTTAGAAAGATAATTAGGTGCACAACTTAACCAAAAGCAATCATAAAACTCAGAAGAAGAATCAAATGCTTGTTCAAAAATCTCCAAAGTCCATATTCAAACAAGCGTGTATAAAAATCTTAGCGAAGTCGAAAGAGAAAGTTAAGCTCTATTTAGAAAAGGAAATCCAAGGTAAAAGTTTGCTATAAATTGGTAAAGGAATTAAGTGTTGCATTACAGACAAACCGGTTTCCAATAAACAAGAAAGCTTTCAAAACTTCATTTAAAATAGCGCATGCCCAATTTAAATCAACTTTGTCAAAGATTGAACAATGGTTTCAATTGTAATCAAACAACTAAAAAAATAAGTTCGATTTAGAGCTTCTTCAAAGAGAATTCAATCTACTTTATAAAATTCAAAACAAGACTCTAAAAGTATACTTGAAATCACCATCTCACAATAATATTCAAGAAGATTAGAATGTACTTGAAAAGGAGTCAAGTCATACAAGAAAGGATCTTAAATCAAAGTAGTTCAAACAAGATCCACTAGGCATGAGACATCAAACAAGCTTTCAATTGATTCAAAAGAATACATAAGTCATAGAAAAGACAACTCAACCATTAGTAACTTCTCAAGGATAAATCTTTGACTAAAACTCTGGTAAAGACAATGAGAGGATAAACGATGCACCATTTTGAAACGAATCAAACTAACTCATATAGGAATGAGATTCACAAGAAAATAAAAACCAAGATCAATAGTAACATTCACAAGGTGTAAAAGGTCAGTTAAAAACAAAGTCAAACATGACGTTCATGGAGATAGAAAGCTATGAGACCAACATTCTCAAAAGAACAACAATGGCATAAACCATATAGCATGCTAAATCAAACTCAATTCAAAATAAGTTAAGTAAAGCTTATCAAACGAAACTCAACCGGGATAGAAATGAAAAATTCCTTCTTTCCAAAATTTTGAAAAATATCCAAATACATAATCAAATGAAAATGTGTCTTAGAACTATAGTAAAATTATTAGAAAGTCAATTTGTATTTAAAGTAAGTGTAGTTCCATAACACAAGTAAAAGCTCACACAAGGTATTAGAAATAGACAATTGTTAAACTATATAAGAAATCTTCAAAGTTGCACCTATAGAAAAGTATATATCTTTTTAACAGCAATTTTTATAAAAATCTCAAAATTGGCTACAATCACTGTTAAATAGGAGGAAAATTGAATCAACAATTTCTCTATTAATGGACTCGGAATCCGGAGTTAAAATGCACAGCGCAAAAGGACAAGTTCAAAGTCATATCAAAAGATACATGAATCAAGAAGAACTCAATCAGAGAAAGGTAGATACAACAAGGATTTCAACCAAGCATATACAATTAAGTTCAAACAGGAATGCATATGAATAGAGGAATAAAGTTGAAAAATCAAGCTACTTTTCAAAAGGATTAGTAACCAATAACTTCAAGTTAGGATACGAAAGAATAGGTCGACTCAAACAGAATTCAAGACACACAACTGAATAGCCTCGAGAAATAGTTTCCAACGTTCCCAAAACCCGCGATTCGCTTTACTCGAAACTCGTATATCGCCTATGATAACCCATCAGTGCTCTCATGTACATAATTCACTAGTATTAAGCAGGCCAAACTTAATATCAGAAATTATGCAATGCAAGACTAAGAGTGTTAATCGATAGACCGTCATGTGCATAAAGCTCTAATTCTCGTCATTCGACAAGACCTAATACATGACAAATTTTCAGAGTATGCAACTGACGCATAGCCGGTCCAATCCTCAGGCTCTACAGGAAGGACTGCTCTGATTCCATAATGTAACACCCTAACTACCAAAGCTCATGCTTCCGGCTGCGCAACTCTGATAGCTCGGACATTACGACGACACTTATACTATTTAATACTAAATTATGAGCCTGTTTAAAACTTTAAACCGCAATACCGCTCCAAAAATTACTTTTGTTCGATAACGTACATCCATAGATACCATACAAATTACAAAAGCTCATCAAGAGTACACCATATATATATACATACATATATATAAATAATACTACAAACATTACCCAATACAATTCCTAACCCTCTTACAAAACATCTCAAGATAAAGGCGATGGTACAATAAATAATAATCTAAAGCAATACAAAGCATATCAACAACAACTAAATAAACCCTTCGTAACTTCTGCGCCATATCCTGAAAAGGGAAAAATGTAAGGGGTGAGAACATCATCCTCGAAAGGGTTCTCAGTAGAGGGTTTTTGAGAATTACTATAATAGGATACGTGAAGATAACCGCACCAGTGATTAATAACCGTCTTATGCCTCTTTTCAAAAACAACAATTTACAATAAAAGTAAAGTCAGAAATCTTTTCTGAAAGAGGAACCATTCAATTTTAAAAAACTCAAAAGCCTTTCAAAGCGGTTTATCTATGCTAAAACAAAATAGCCTTTCATATCTTATTCCAAACCAAAAATACAAACTGAAATCAACCATCGGTTCATTTCATTCTAACCACGGCCCTAGGCCCAAACAATCCAACCATCAACCAATCACCACAGTCCAACAGAATCCTAGTAACAAACACAAATAAGAAGATGTAAGCACAAACAAACAATTATTGCAAGTAGAACAATTAGCAGTTAATCACATAGGCAAACTAAGTACAATATGCACACCCAAACAATGTCACATAAATGCATATGATGCATGCCTGTCCCTAGTGGCTGATGATATCATCTGTCGGTTATATAGCCAACCCGACACGTCCTGGTAGCTAACCATGGACAGAAACACCCCTCACGGAACAAGTAGGTTTGAGCTACAACCCCATTGCTACTACCCGCTCAACCCAGAGCCAGTGGAATAACCACTACTGCGGCTACTACCCAGGTGGGTGTTTAAAAGCTCAACCTGGAGTGAGTGGAATCACCACTACTACCGCTACTACCCAGGCGTCACAGTCTCTGACCTGGAGCAAGTGGGACGAACCACAACCCTTGCTACTACCCAGGTATCTCAAGTATATATTCATTCAGTCCCAGCCATGGATCAACATCCATCTCAGCCATCTGGCTTAAATTCATAATTCATAGTCAGCCATACGGCCCATAACTCATTCGACAATCAGCCATAAATCAATATCATACATAGCCATTCCGGCTCACGGTTCAATCCAGAACCAGCCAATATTCATAATCATACACAGCCATTCTGGCCCATAACAAAACAGTACTTCCATCATTCAACATCATCAAATTCATAAAACCGGCATTTAAGCCATAAATTACTTTTCTCAAGCCATTTCACTTTGAAATTAAGTTTCAACTCTTTTTAGCCTTGGCTTCGAAATCTCGTTTCTCAAATCATCTCAGGCTCATAAGCCACTTTTACTCAAAGTAAGTTCCCCTTTTAAAAACAACGCCACTCTCGGCATCCTCTTTCCACAACTTCCATAACTATGGCAAGTTAAAGATTCATTTTGAAACATTCAAAATCATCCATCTAACAAGGCAATTTAATAACAAAAGTTTCTCGACAGAGTCTCAAGCCTTTAGGGGAGAATAACATAACTCATTCCGCCAAATTCATTTAAAATCATTAAAACATTGGCTTTCCGAATTGAGTAATAAAATAGGATCTAAGCCAATCCGAGACATGTAATCAATTACTCTTTTCAAAGCCATTTCCTTTGCTTAAACAAAACCAGCTTCAATTCCATAATTAAATTTGAAGCGTTTCAAACTGCTAAGAGAATTATTTTTTTTGTTGTGTTAAACTAGAGTTCAAAGGGTACTCTGAATCTTATTCAAAACGTCAAAATAATGAGGTTCATCAATCAAAATCCAATTCCTTTTAAAATCACAAAAACTCTTCCAATGGACACTCTTTATGTTTAATAGAGAAAAACATAAACCCGTTTTACCTTTTAAAACAGCCCCAAGGCAAAATTATCTTCCGAATAACTTGTACCCAAAAACATACTATTCTTCTTGGAAAACAAGGAGAAATCATGATTCTCTTTTTTCAATAATTCTTTCAAAGCATAGCTTCATCGCTTTCATAATCGTTCTAAGCAAAGAAAATAAGAGAAGCCCTAAATTAACAATCCTCCGAGTAAATAGGAAAGGCATTAAACTCAAAATTTCCCGAATAAAATTTCAAATAAAGCCTCGGATTTTATAGAAATTTTGGCAGCATCTCCCCTAAAACTTAGACTTTGCCACCCGGTTTGGGTCCCAACTAAACCGTTCCTCAATCCCTTTCAACAGTCCAGAATCCAAAAATCAATTCAAAATCAAGCTAAATCCAACAGTCACCTCATTTGCATATCCCAAGAAAACCATTTCAAAATCAAATCATTATCAACTGATTTAACTCATTTCCAAAGCTTTAAAGAAATGGTTCAGCAACAAATCATTTGTCAAAACCAAGTCAATTAAGCTGAATCCAAAAGTGCATTCGATGTTTCACATTATCAAGAAAATTAACTCAATTCAAATCAATTCTCAACGGATTAAACTCGATCTCAAATCTTTAAAAGAATCAACTTGAAAACATTCCGTTTCACAAAACCGCACAACAATCCAACCAAACTATCCATAATCATTCGAGTCAATTAAATAATTCATAAGGCAAACACAATCACCAAATACACAATATCTCACATCAGTATGCATATGTAATAATTCCAATACATAAAACATAGTGTTTGGAAAGTGCCCCTACCTCAAAACGCAAATTCATAACCTAAGCGTGTCTTTCTCAAAAGTAGAAACAACCTCAACGCCACAAGTAAACTCGGATTCTAACTCCTAGAACCATCAACAATACAATTACTTTATTACACAGAACAGAACACTAACGTAGAGCTCTCGAAATAGGAATACTTACTAAAACTAAGAACGGCTGAACCGGACCGCAGTGCCCTCTGAACCAGTTAGGCAGTGTCCCCGGCAGCCACCTCTAGCAGCTGCGGCGACTCGACTCTGGCAACGGTGACTGAAACCAACATGCCGCAACAATAAAACTCCAGAATCTCACAAGAAACGAAAACCAAATTCGAAACCCTTACCGGCATTGGAACTCGATGGCGGCAGAGGCGTTTTTCGACGACGGCAACAGGGGTCTCAAGTGGCAGAAACGGCCAGAAACTCCGGTGTGGTTCCAGTAGCCACAACCACTTCTCCGGTAGCCATAAGCACAGAGGTGCAGCTCCCCTTTCCAATAGCATCACCTGCGGCGGTAGCCGGTGCCCCAGTGACATTTTCCGATGGCAGAGGCTTACCGGTGCACCCCATGAGCAGCGACAAGGTTCCCAACAGCAGCTGGGCTTCACAGTGGCAGAGTAAGCACGACTGGCAACGGCGTGGCTGGAGGTCACGGTGCGTACGACGGCGACGCGGATGGACTCCGATGCGGTGGTTGGACCTCAGCTCGGCCTCAGATCCGTTCTCTCCTTCGTGCGTCTCCCTTTCTCTCAGCCTGGCTCGGCGACTCGCGGATGGACCGAATGACGGTGGCACGGGGACGGTGGCGCGACGGCGAGACGTGGGTCGACGGCAGGGCGCGGCGGCACGTTCGGACGGCGACGCGATGGCGGCGGTGAGACTAACACGCCGGCGCGAGTCTTCCTCTCCTTCTCCCTTATTCCGCGACCCCTTCCCCTTACCCCCATTCTTCTTTCTTTTTCGTTCTTTCAGAGAGAAAGGAAGCTTTGTGTGTGTGTGTGTGTGTGCTGCTGTTAGAAGGGAGGGCTGCAGCAGTTGTGGGGAAATCGGGTCACGGGTCATGGGTTAGGGTTTTAGGGTTAGGGTTTCATTTTCAAAAATTAGGGTTAGGGGGCATTTTGGTAATTTCACATAAAATTGGGAATAATATAGTAATTGGAACCCAATGTAAATCCAACACTAATAGTATATGGAAAAATACTATTTGCTCTTCTATTTTTACAAATTACTTTCAATAAAATACCCAAATCAAATAACTAAAAATAATATAATTAAATTCTTTATTTTCCAAAGTAGCAGTATTAATATTTAAAAATATTAATTATTTAATCCAAATCATATAAAATCCATATTGTTTCATAACTACCAACTTTATAATTTAAATATGGAAAATAACCCAATAATTATAAAATTGGATAAAGATCATAACTCGTCTCAATTTCAATAAATCAAAACTTGCCTTAATTATCTTTAATAAAACAATTTCTGAAATTAAGGCTATAAATAACTATATGATTTGAGACTTGATCATAAAAAGGCTTTTCAAAGGTTCTGGACCTTACAATTATAGTGGAATTCCATCATTGTTGTGATGGAAACTGGATGTAGGCTGCATTGCACTTAGCAGCTGAACCAGGATATATCTTGGTGTACTTTTCTCTCTCTTCTACTCCATTTTTGATTTTGCTGCATAAAAGACAAAATTGAAAAATATCTCCTGGCTAGTCATGAGACAAAACAAAAATGTCTCTTGGCTAGGCACGAGACAAAAACAAGAAATATCTCCTCAAGTGTTCAGAAGGATAGCAAGAGCTACTAAGCAAAAAAGGGGCTAAGATTCAACCCCCTTTCTCTTAGCCACTGATAAACCATCAATTGGTATCAGAGCTTGGTCTCAAAGAGATCAAGCTTTATAGCTTGGAGAAAAGATCCAGATGGCAGAAAATAGTGGCTCAAATCTGGTGTCCTATAACATGACAGAAGGACAATCAAGCAACAGACCTCCTCTCTTCAATGGAAAAAAACTACACCTGTTGGAAGGAGAGAATGAAGATTTTTGTGCAAGCAGTGGACTACAGACTATGGAAGATTATCCTGGAGAGTCCTCAATTTCCAACCACCAAAAGTGCAGAGGAGTAATCTCTCTTAAACCCAAAGCAAGCTGGACCGAAGAAGACAGAAAGAAGGTGGAACTCAACGCCAAGGCTGTCAACTTGCTCAACTGTGCTATCAGCTTCGAGGAATACCGACGGGTATCACGATGCACAACGGTAAAGAAAATCTGGGACAAACTTCAAATCTCCCATGAAGGAACCACCATAGTAAAGAAAACCAGGATAGACATGCTGAACAAAAAATATGAAATGTTCTCAATGAAGGAAGGAGAATCAATAGATGAAATGTTTGAAAGATTCAACATCATCATTGTTGGCTTGGATGCTATGGAAATTACGTATCCTAATTTGTGCTTGTGAGGAGAGTTTTGAGATGTCTCACAAAAGAGTGGGAAGCTAAAGCTTTAATCATATCTGAGAGTAGTGGTCTAGATTCTATGACATATGATGATTTGAGAGGGAACTTACTTGCTTTTGAAAATACTTATTTGAAAAAAGATTCAAAAAAGAAAGGAATGGCTTTTACATCTGTTACTAACCCCCTGGATGATGAATCCAGTGATAATTCCTCTGAAAATGAATTTGTGTTGTTTGCCAGAAAGTTCAGAAAAATGGTGAAGTTCAAGGAAAGAGGCAAGGGAAGCAGTTCAAGAAAACAAAAGAAAGATTTCAGCAAGGTGACATGCTATAACTGCAAAGAGACTGGGCATTTCAAATTTGATTGCCCTAAGCTGAAGAAGGAGGAGAAGCCAAAGAAAGGAAAGAAAAAGGGACTGATGGCTTCTTGGGAGGACTTGGAAAATGACTCAGACGATAATGAAAAATCAGAGACCAAGTCCCAACCATGTCTCATGGCAGATCACGTAGAACAGGTATGCCTAGCATCCAAGTGGAATGACAATATGTTGTTCATGGACAGCGGATGCTCTAGGCATATGACCGGAAAGGCAACCTTCTTCATAAAGCTTGATGAGTATGATGGAGGGTTTGTCACTTTCAGTGATGATGGTAAAGGAAAAATAGTGGCCATTGGAAAAGTTGGTAAAAGCTTCTCATCTTCTATAAATGATGTTCTTCTTGTTGATGGTTTGAAACATAATTTACTAAGTGTTAGCCAATTGTGTGATCTTGGATTTGAAGTTATTTTTAGAAAGTTTGTGTGCTTAGTTGTTTGTGAAAAATCTGGGGATATTTTGTTTGAGGCTAAAAGGTGCAACAATGTGTATGGATTAACTCTTGAGGACTTGAAAGATCAAAAAGTGACATGTTTTATCTCTCTTGAATCTGAAAAATGGCCATGGCATAAGAAATTGGGTCATGCTAGCATGTACCAAATTTCTAAGCTAGTTAAGAAGAACTTGGTTAGAGGAATTCCAAATATTAAATTTGATAAGGATCTTACTTGTGATGCTTGTCAATTAGGCAAACAAGTAAAATCCTCTTTTAAAACAAAAGATGGAATTTCAACCAAGAGGCTATTAGGGATGGTACACATTGATCTTTTTGGACCAACAAGAACTCAAAGTTTAGGAGGTAAACACTATGGCTTAGTGGTGGTGGATGATTACTCTAGATTTGGTTGGGTACTTTTTCTTACTCATAAAAATGATGCTTTTCATGCTTTCTCAACTCTTTGCAAAAGAATTCAAAATGAAAAAGATTTAAAAGTTGCCCATTTGAGAAGTGATCACGGAAAGGAATTTGAAAACCAAGATTTTGAAAAATTCTGTGATGATTTTGGAATTGCTCACAGCTTTTCATGCCCTAGAACACCTCAACAAAATGGGGTTGTTGAAAGAAGGAATAGACGCTTTCAAGAGATGACTAGGGCTATGTTATGTGAAAATGAGGTTCCAAAATTTTTATGGGCTGAAGTTGTAAATACAGCTTGTTACATTTTGAATAGGACCATCATTAGAAAAGGGTTAAAGAAAACTCCTTATGAGCTATGGAAAGGAACCCCTCCTAGTGTTAAGTATTTCCATGTTTTTGGATGCAAATGCTTTGTACTTAATAATAAAGAAAATCTTGGTAAATTTGATCTAAAATCTTATGAGGGGATGTTTATTGGATACTCCATCACTAGCAAGGCTTATAGAATTTACCTCAAACAACATAGAACAATAGAGGAATCCATACATGTATCCTTTTGTGATTCTAATTCAATTCCCAGTACTGTGATAGAAAATGATTCAGATTGTGAAGATGCTATCAATAAAGAAACCAATGAAGAAAATCCCAAGTCTGTTCAAAATGAAGAATCTGTCTGTCCAATTTTGTCTAGTCAGAATGGAGGAGACATTTCTATTTTGTCTCCTGAACCAGCAAGAGAAAATGGAACAGAACAATCCACTGAAGCTCATCATGGCTCAACACATGTTCGGAAACCAATGGAATGGAAGTCCATGAGGTGTTATCCTCATGACTTTATCATTGGTGATCCCTCACAAGGTGTAACAACAAGATCCTCATCCAGAAATCAAACCAAACCAAGCAATTTTTCTCTCTTGTCACAAATAGAGCCCAACAATGTGAAGCAAGACCTTGAAGATCCCTCCTGGGTTAAAGCTATGCAAGAGGAGCTGGCTCAATTTGACAAAAATGAGGTTTGGACACTAGTATCTCATCTGGATGGTAAGAAAATTACGGGTACTAAGTGGCTTTTTAAAATTAAACTTGGTGAGGATGGAAAAGTTGTTTGTAACAAGGCTAGATTAGTGGCCCAAGGTTACGATCAAGAAGAGGGTATAGATTTTGATGAATCTTTTGCTCCGGTAGCTAGAATGGAAGCAATTAGGTTGCTTCTTGCCTATGCTGCCCATAAGGGTTTTAAAATGTTCCAAATGGATGTTAAATGTGCTTTCTTAATGGCTTTATTGATAGAGAAGTGTATGTGGCACAACCCCCTGGTTTAGAGAATAAAGAATTTCCTAATCATGTTTTCAAACTTTCAAAGGCCCTTTATGGTCTTAGGCAAGCTCCAAGAGCTTGGTATGAGCGGCTTAGTGCCTTCTTATTGAAAAATCACTTTCAAAGGGGTACCACCGACACAACTTTATTTATTAAAGCATCTAATGATGATATTCTCTTAGTTCAAGTTTATGTGGATGATATTGTGTTTGGATCGGCCAATGAATCCTTGTGTGAAGAGTTTGGAAAACTCATGACTAGTGAGTTTGAAATGAGTTTAATGGGAGAGCTAACTTTCTTTCTTGGCCTCCAAATTAAACAAACTCCTAGTGGCACTTTCATTCACCAAGGAAAGTATGCTAAAGAATTAATCAAAAAATTTGGCCTAGAAAATTCCAAACCAATGGGAACACCAATGCATCTAAACACTAAACATGAAAAGGATGATGATGGGAAAGATATGGATGAAACAAGGTATAGAGGAATGATCGGATCACTTATGTATCTTACCTCCTCTAGCCCGAATATTGTACAAAGTGTGGGTGTATGTTCAAGATTTCAATCTCACCTAAAAGAATCCTATCTTTCAGCCGTTAAATGCATCATTAGATACATTAAGGAAACTATTGATTATGGTCTATGGTATCTAAAATCTAATGATTTTTGTGCAGTAGGGTTTTGTGATGCAGATTATGCGAGAGATCGGGTGGATAGAAGAAGCACATCGGGCATGTATTGCTTCCTTGGAAGCTCATTCAACATGTGGTCAAGCAAGAAACAAGCCACAGTAGCTATATCCACAGCCGAAGCTGAATATATCTCTGCCTCCATTTGTTGTTCACAATTAATATGGTTAAAAACTCAATTAGAGGATTACAAATTAAAAATCAATAATATACCCTTGTTTTATGACAATATGAGTGCCATAAATATTTCAAAAAATCCTGTTTTGCACTCAAGAACCAAGTACATTGAAATTAAATATCATTTTATTAGATAACATGTGTAAAAGGGAACTATTGATATTCAATTTGTAAAATCCGAAGATCAACTTGCGGATATTTTCACTAAGCCCTTGTGTGAAGATAGATTCTGTACTTTAAGAAGTAGTTTGGGAATGATAGAATTATGTTCTGTTGATAACTTATGAATTTTTTTATTCTGTTTGTTTTTGTCTCGTAGAAAAACAGGAGACAAATTTCAGGCTATGATGAACGGGCCATAAGACAGGGGGAGACTGCGCTTACATTAATTATCTTGGGCCCCAAAATCTCGTTGACCTTGGTCTGACACGTTTCTTTTTGAGTTTGCCTTAATCATGATTTTGAAGGTTGTCCTATCAAAGGAAGGAGTTGTGTGTCAAATCAAATCTTTATCCTTCTCTCATCCCTTGATTCTAGGAACTAATCTTTCAGTTTTTAATTTTATATCTTTCCTTGGTTAATAACCGGGCCTCTTAATGGTCAATAACTCCCTCCATTATCTCTCTCTAATAAGCATTCAATGCATCCCTAACCTCCCTCCACTCATCACTCTCTTCGGCCCCCTCTTCATCTTTCCTCTCCATTCACTGTTTTAATATCATGAAAAAGAAAGTTTCCCTAAGGAGGAGTAGCCGAACCCCCTTGCCAAAAAGTCCTCCATTCTCAACCCTTCAAACCTATACACACATTCATATACACTCCACATTCTCTTCATCCCATTCACCTCTATCCAAACAAACCGAAACAATGCACAGGAAAGTGATAGCCCAGAAAACCTTAGCAAGGAAAAAGATTGGAAAGAACAAGGAACCAATCATGGAAGAAGAAGAAGAGGAGTCTCGCACCTCACTCCCTCCCTCACCACCGAAGAAGTCAACCCCACATGCATCTGCCCGAAGCTCTCAGAAGGCCAAAGGTTACGTGCTACGTAACACAAAGGAACCGCCGAACCTGGAATCCTTGGACTTCAAGAACAAATACAACAAAAGCCATTCTCATTTTGATCCGGGAAGGTTTAATTCTTGTGCTTCTTATGAGTTCCACAAAGACGTGTTGTAGAAATGTCATCTCTATGCTTTATACTTAGTGAACCTAGATTCACTTGCTGCAAAAGGAACTAACTTCCTCACCGTATTTGAGAATATGGAGTGGACTCCCCTGTTCAATATACAGAAACCTGTATACCCAGCCTTGGTTCGAGAGTTTTATGCAAACATGCGGCTGATTGATGGTGTGATTCACTCCTATGTGAAGAAGGTGTACATGACCCTGAACAGTGAAACTATAAGCGCTGTCCGGGGTTATGTTGATGAGGTCCAGTAGCGTACATGTCAGAAAAATGGGACTCACAAGTGGGAGTCACACTCCAGATTGCTCTGAATCAAACATGCGCAAATAACTCTGCTTTGGATGGTACGACTCTCACTCACAAAGCTCTTGAACCTGAGAGAGCTCTTCTTCACCGAATCATCACTCACATCCTGACTCCACAGAGTGGCTCACACAATAGAGTAACAATTTCTGATACCCTTGTGCTCTTTGCTATTATTACTTCATCTCCTGTCTCCTTTGCATATCTCATGATAAGGCATATGTGGGACTGTGTTAGAAGTACCAAAAAGGAAAACCTTCCCTATGGCATTTTTCTCACCTACATCTTTGAACACTTCAATGTTGATTTAATTAATGAAGAGGTAGAGAATAAAGTTTCGTTTATTAAGGGAGGAGGAGTTTCAGGTACTATGAAAGGAACCAAAGGGAAACGTTCAATGCCCTCTGACAGTGATCTAGAGAGCCACCTAGCAGAACCCTCCAAGGTGGCAGAATCAATCAGGGAAGTCCTCACTAAGTTTTCTAATATGTCCAACCTGATGGTACAATCTTACAAGGCAGCCCGCAAGCAAGCCTATGAAAACAAAAAAGCTTGAACGAAGTGCCAAGAAAGGGTGGGACTGATGCTACAGAATTTCGAAGAGGAGATGTGAGTTGCTAAAAAGGATGAGGGATCTGAATCGGAATTCAATATTTCTGATGATTGACCACTATGTTTCCTGTTGATTTCTGGCTTTGTCTAGCTTATTTTGATACTTTGTAGGCTATTATGGATACTTTAGACCTGCGACACTTTAGACCTGTTATGTTGGTGCTGGTTATATTTTGGATATTTTGCATACCATTGTTTTTTTTTAGGTTCCCCTTTGATGACAAAAGGGGGAGGAAAAGCTCAAAAAATTGAAAATTGAAAGAAAATAGGGAAAACAGGGGCGGAAATCTCTTATGATTCATGATAACCATTGTTTTAATAATTTGTTATGTTGATATGTCTGCTGATATATGTGTTCATGTGTTCCAATATTTTGTTTTGTTGATATATCTGTTATCCTTAGAACTTAGTCATGCTATGAAAATTTCTTTGGGATTGAATGAATAACTGTTTACCATGCTCTAAGTTGTGTGATCAAAAATGGTTTTTGAAGAACTGAAGATTGATGGTTTAGAAGTTATAGTAAACTCTCGTTGTAAGTATAGTTACTAAACCAAGCAATCAACCTTTCTTACAAACGTTTTGGTTGTCACAAGTAACAAACCCTTTTGAAATTGATAACCGAGTATTCAAACCTCGGGTCGTCTTCTCAAGGAATTGCAGTGAGGTATGTTCTTATTATTGGTTATGGGTTTTGTAAATTGGGGTTTTGAAAGTGAGGAACAAGTAAATTGAATGACAAATAAAATAAATAATTAACTATAAAATAAACTTTTGGCAAGATATGAAAATTCGAAAGTCCTATCCTAGTTACTCCTATAAGAATGGAAGTTAATCCCACTTAGTTAACCTTTGCGTAAGCAAGGGAAAGTCCAGTGAGCCAACTGGTTAGATTTCCCAAGTCCTAGCCAAATCCTAAGGAAAGACTAGAGTTAGTGGAATTCCAGTTAATTAGCCGACATAACAATCAATCATGAATAGTTGAGAACTCAAGAGCTTCTAGTTAATCAATTAAAGCCAACAATATAAAAAGCTAAATAAGAATCTTAGATCTGAAATACCTCAAATAACATACATTCAAAGCAATAAATCTAACATGGACAATATTCATAAGCCAATTGGGCAACACAAATCAAATACAAATAAAATCATTAAAGTATCTCAAAGTAGAAGAGAAGTCAAAATAAAAGAATATTGAACCTGATATGAAGATGAGATAAATCCCTAATTTCTAAAAATCCTAATCCTAAATCCTAAGAGAGAGGAGAGAGCCTCTCTCTCTAAAAACTACATCTAAATCCTAAAAAGTGAATTATGAATAGCATGATGAGTCTTTGCATGTTCCCTGACTTTAATCTGTGTTTCTGGGCCAAAAACTGGGTTGAAATCCGGCCCAGAATATCTGCCAGTGACTTTTGTAATTCTGCAGATCGCGCACGTCACGCGGACGCGTCATTCACGCAGATGCGTCATTCGGTGTTTTTCTTTTCCATGCGGGCGCGTCGTCCATGCCTCCGCGTCGTTTCTACTTTTCCAATCCGTGCGTCCGCGTCACTCATGCGGCTCCGTCACTGCGAATTCCTTTCTTTCGCGTGGTCGCGTCGCTGATGCATACGCGTCACTTCTTGCTGGTCATCTCCTCAATTTCTTGTGTTCCTTCCATTTTGGCAAGCTTCCTTCCCAATCTCTCACTCATTCATGCCCTATAAAGCCTGAAACGCTTAACACACAGATCAAGGCATCGAATGGTAATAAGAGAGGATTAAGATTAGCTAAATTAAGACCAAAGAAGCATATTTTCAATCATGTAATAATTTTAGGAAGGAAATATAAATGCATGCTAATTATATGAATAAGTGGGTAAAGACCATGATAAAACCACACAATTAAACACATTGTAAACCATAAAATAGTGGTTTATCAGTTTTCATTGTTATAAACCAATAATTTTGCCTTTTGATATAATGGATGAAACTTTTTCAAATTGATTGGCAGCAATGGTTTATGGAATTATCAAATATGTCTTGATTATGATGTACTCTGTACTCAAGCCTTTTGTTTGTATTGAGCAGAAAATCCTTTTGTGATAACAAATTAGTTTTTGTTTATCATCTCACCTCTGCTCATAAATCAAGATTATTCAACATTCCAAAATTACATATATTGAATAACATAGTTGCCTTAAGAGTGATCTCAAAAGTTACAGGTGAAGCTTCCCCTGGTAAAATGGCATACATTAAGGGGAGCCATGTAACAATTGGAAAGGAAGGAATCCAAGTATTCAAAGGGAGTACCCTAATCCTTGATTTATTTCCATTTCAATTTTTTAATAATGTTTGTCATAAGGGGGGACATTGATGAGTTTGGAAAACTATAATTTAATTTAATGATAATCAAACATTATTAATAAATTAATTACAAAAATTATTAACTTGAATTTTAATTCATATTTGCTAATCAATAATTTTTGTTGCTCGCAGATTTGGCTTTGGGCTAAAAGGAAATTAATAAGCCCAATGTGGAATCCAAAATTCAGTTTTGGTACAAAAATGTTTTCATTCATATGATTGAATTAGTGATGAACCATTTGGGCTAGATTTAAATGTGTAAGCCCAAATCAATTGATGTTGTATGACCAACTAGCTTGGTCCAAAATTAAAAGGAACTGGGGCACTATGGTTAAGTCATTCCTTTAACATATAATGAAATCCAATTCCTTGATACATTGGTACATGCTTCCACGGATACCACACTCTCCATCTAGTGGAATTCAAATTTTCATTAAGTGGAGTTAATGCAGACTTTGGAAACATGAAAGAGAAAGAAAAATTGATTTGATTGCTTCATCAATGCTATACGCTACCTAAAGCAAAAAGGGAAGAAAATTAATTCTGTTTAATCCATTTGTTCAAATCCATTGAATGCTTTTCTTCCTTCTCTTTCTTTTCTCTCTACTCTTTCTTCTCACTCTCGATCACTTCTTAGGAAAATATAGAAGCTATGGCAAGCTACCGTAGAGAAGAAGAAGTAAGTATCAAGACCATTGTAATGATGGTAAGAAAAAGAAAATAAAAAGTATGTTGGGGTTGAGATCTTCACCAAAATAAGGTAAGATTTGGTAAAGTAAGCTCATGCTCTCCATACCAAAAATGAAAGAAGAAGATTTTGGTCAGAGGAAGAAGATCTCAGAGGCATGGCTCGTCTCTGTTTTTTGTGTTCACTCATCACATAAGGTAGCTAGGGAGGCTACGTGAATGAAGAAGCAAGAGTGGAGTAAAAGGAGCTGTCATGCATCAAGAACGCATCAAGGGTTAGGAATCCTTCTTGGAGTGTAAGTCAAGTTGGATGGCTTGGATTGATGAAGCTTGGTGTAAAGGGAAGACTCAGAGGTAATTGCATGTTGGTTATAGCATTCGGTTATCTCTCCTCGCTCTGGCCGAACCGGTTTTGCATGAAGAAGAAGAAGTTTAGCTTGGTTCAACAGTTTCAACCGTGGAGGCTTCTCCTTCTATAAATAAGGGAGAACAGCCAGGGCTTGAAGTAAGAAAAAGAGTGGAAAAGCACAATGTTCACATAGCTACCTAAGCTAACAGAAGTTCTTCTCCTTCAATGTTTTCTATTTTGTAATTTTTTGTTTAATTTTGTCTATCTTGAGTCTCATGGAAAAAGACAAACAGTGAGATTTGTAAGAAAAAGCCATAGAGCGGAAAAAGGCAGAGTGCACAAAATTAAAAGAAAAAGCCATATATGTCCTTAGAGGTCCTTTGTACATCTGTATTGTGTTTCATGATTCTGTGGGAATCCCCTTGCAAGTTGGGTTAGCACTTAGCAGTTGAAAGCTTGGTGGGTTACCAAGGAAAGTTAAGTTTTGGGAATAGAGTCTGGACTTGTCCCAGATAGGAAGGGTAGTTCCTAGGGAAAATTGGTGTCTGTAATCAAAGATGATTATAGTGAAATTCCATCATTGTTGTGATGGAGACTGGATGTAGGCTGCATTGCACTTAGCAGCTGAACAAGGATATATCTTGGTGTAATTTTCTCTCTCTTCTACTCCATCTCTGATTCTGCTGCATAGGAGACAAAATTGAAAAATATATCCTGGCTGGTCACGAGACAAAACGAAAAAGTCTTTTGGCTAGGCACGAGACAAAAACAAGAAATATCTCCTCAAGTGTTATGAAGGACAGCAAGAGTTACTAAGCAAAAGGGGCTAAGATTCAACCCCCCTTCTCTTAGCCACTGATAAACCATCATTGGCCAACATGAATATTGTTTCCCAGATTGACCAAAAGGGGTGAATTCATCAGCACATAATCCTAGTCTGCCATTGCGTGGTTCTTGAGAAAATTGTGGATGTTTTCTATCAAAATACTTCCATGCTTTTGAATCTGATGGATGCTCAAGAACTTCTTTAAATTCATGATCAAAATGCCATCGCATGTGAGGTGCTGTGTGCATTGAAGCATAAAGTCTTCTTAATCGAGGTATTAGCGGTAAATAGTGCATTCATTTCAAAGGCACTTCTTTACCCTTTTTACCTGTCTTGTACCTTGGAGAATGACAAAATTTACATTCTTTTCTTGGTATATCATCCTCCTTGTAATATAGTATACAACCATTAATGCAACAATCAATTTTATTGCTTTCCATGCCAAGTTTTGATACTAGCTTCTTTGCTTCATAAAAATTGGAAACAAGTAAGTTATCCTTAGGCATCACTTCCTTCATAGCTTTCACGATATCATCAAAGATTTGTTGAGATACATTCCCTTTAGCTTTTATACTCAACATTGTAACTGCCATTGATAATTTTGAATGACCAACACATCCCTCAAATAATGGGCGCTGAGCAGACCGTAATAAATCATAAAATTTTTTAACTTCTGCATTCGGAGGCTCCTCCATGTGTTCAAAATTGGAGAAAATCGGTCAAACCCAGAATAAACCGGTCAGAATCAGTTAAACTCGATAAGGTCAGTCCAACCGAACCGTGTGAAGTTTAAAATTTCTCAAAATGTGTGAATTGGTGTTTGAACCCTTGTCATTCATAATAAAAATATCCTTTCCTGCCTCTGAGCAAATTTGTTTCTTATTAATATATATATATAAGATTAAAACAATAAAAAAATATTGGCCACTTCGAATTTTTTTCTTTTTAACTTTTTTATTACATTACTTTTTCAAATGGTTCAATCCAAGGTTCTGAAAACCGGTTGAATCGATCAGTCAAATTGTTACAAAAATTGTTACAAAAAAACTGATCGGTCAAATGCTAAAACTGGCTATTTTGAATGCCGCCATTAAACCCATGAACCGGCCCAGAACCGGTCGGTCGAATCGAACTATGACCCGGCCGGTTTTTTTGAAATAGAAGTAAACGCCGTCGTTTATATTGGTGCTGAGCCCTAACTCCACTACTCCAGCCCAACCCTAACTCTAGATTCCAGAACACACCCTTTGCCTCTCGCTCACACTAAGGCCAGAGCTCCTCTCATAGAGCTCCTGGTCCTCCCTCACTTTCGTCCAGCCACCGCTTGCTACCGCCACAGTCGGAACTTCCAACTTCGAAGAGCCACTACTTGCTCCCTCACTTCCCCTCCATCACGCATCAGCCATGGCAACCTTCCTTCCCTCCATCGTGCAGCCACTGTGCGAACGTGGAAGCCTTTGTCCCGCAGCCATGGTCCTGCTGGCGCTAGCTCTATTCCACCACAGCCACTATTCTGTTTGAAGCCCATTTGAAGGTGCTCCTTGTCTTGGTGTCTCCCTCTTGCGTGCTCTGTTCCTTACTTGTAGCTTCTATGTAATTTTTTTTAAACTATGATTGAATAATTTTTGTTATTGTGAAATTTTGTGAGCTGTGAATTATGAATTGCGAGCTGTGATTTTTGTTTTTTGGACTTATGTTCTATGTGATTTATGAATTTGTTTACTTAATTGATATTGTTGAACCCTAAATTTTATCTGCGCGTACAAAGTGAATTTGTGAATTTTGGATCTTCATAAGTTTTGTTTTCCCTGCATATATGGAGCTTTAGGACTGAACTGAGAGTTTAGTTAATTCTTTGTTAAATTGATTCCTCTTCTTTTAAAATCTTTTTTTTTTGTTGAAATTTCATGTTCCATGTACATTTATAAAGCTGAATGCAGTTATTTTGAGGGCAATGCTTACTGCATTTCTTGGTTATTGCTATAGGTGTTTTCGAACAATATGGAAAAAAAGTCTGATCCCGTGATTACCAAATACAAACAAAGTGAGAACTGGACCAAGGTAACCTTTAAGCCAGACTTGGAAAAGTTAAAGATGGCAGAGCTTGAAGATGTTGTAGTTTTGATGGAAAAATGGATGGTTGACATGGCTGGCTGCCTTGGAAAGACTGTCAAGGTTGAACTCAATGGCAAGGCGACTTAACTGAAATTCTTCCATAATTAAGCCAATTTCTACCTGAAATCTACAGAGAAATCCAAACCAGCACCCCTTCCTATGTTTGTCTCTCTTTATTGAAGTTTGGTTTTGGGAAAACTATCTAATATTCTTGAGAAATTTTCTGTACTAATTAATTTTCATGTTTGTTGTCATTAGGAGCTTTGCCAAAATTGGTGATAGATGGGAGATTTGTGAGAGTCTAAGTGATGGGCAGTTTCAAAAGGTAATTTATGAAGAAGAATTATAAGTACCTTAAGGAGAGGTAATTGTTGTGGGTAACTATTGACTGTTGAGGTAATTATAAGTATCTTAAGGAAAGGTAATTGATGTTTGATTGGTTGTTTTTGTTATTTGACTTTTGAGTTTGTTTGAATTAGATCATAACATTGTGGTTATGTTGTACTTTTAATTTGAATATTTTAAAGTTTATATTAGACTATAATTATATTCTACTGTATTTATTTAAATTTCATTTATTATTTTATTATAAAACGGTTTTTTGGTTGAATTATGGTCGGATCGGTTGAACCAATAAATCAGTGAACTAATAGCTAGAACGGTTCGATAACCGATTCAGTTATCAGAACTTTGGTTCAATCATAAAATCTCAAAGAGATCTACTGTAACCTTACTAAATCATACCAGTATTATAAATCTCATCGTTTTGAATATGACCATTCATTATTTCAACTTTTTAACGTTATTTAATTTAAAACTTAAAAAGTATTCCATCCGTATATGTTTTTAAAAAGATAAAAAAATATATTTTTTTTAAAAATCAGTTCAAATTTATTCTTTATCAATTCTACTCTTTATTTTTTTTTCATAAAGAGACACAAATAACTTTTTATCTTAAAAATTATTAATCCAACTAAACAAGATAAATTAAATAAAGAACTAAGCTTAAAATAATAATAAAATTATTAATAATAAAAAATTATAATAATAGACATTAAATCACATAATGATAGATATTAAAAAAAGAATTTACCTATGTAAAATTTTTTTTAGGAGATTCCTTAGCACACTGCTATAGATACACTAGCTTAAAAGAAGAATTTACCGCAATTCCTATAATAAGATTTTATATATATGTAAGTGTAGCTTCATACATTAATTTATCTATTAATCAAATAATTGTGTCACGCATACAAGAATTATATAAGCACGGTAAAGAATTTGGAGAAAACTTTACTTGGGATTTTAATTGAAACTTATCGACATGTGTATTAGATGTCTCTGGTACGAGTTGTGAGATGGATAAAAAACTTGCGAGTCGAGATAATTTGTCTGATTGGAGCGATGGGGTGGGTACTTATAAAGATATTCTGACACTTAAGTGAGAATAGATTTAAGAAGTACATGTGTGTGGAATGAGTAATGTAACTGAGGGGTTTCTGGCACCTCTTTATATATTTGAGGCAGTTATCTTATCTTATCTTATCTATCTTATCTATTAATATAAAAGATGTATTTGATTATATTGATCTTCTAAATATTTATTTTTTAAGATTATTATGTAACAAAAACTTAAAAACATAATTTAATTCAAATACTTTAAAATTAATATTAGATATAATTTTTTAAAATATCTATCCTTTAGAAATCAATATTCCATAACTTATTTTTAAATATTTTCGCTATAATCTTGTCTTCTTTTTTTTTTAATTTGAAAGTAAAAATTAGATATAATATTAATTTTAAATGTTTTCGTTATAATCTTATCTTTTTTTTTTAAATTCATAGTAAAAATTAGATATAATATTAATTTTAAAATTTATTATATGTAGTTATTTTAAAGCCACTTATCTACCTGCGCCAAAAATTAAAATTTTAATCAAAACCGCCGTTTCGGTTCCAGGGATTTCAGATTTAGAGTGCCTTCTCCCTCCTCATATCACAGCTAGGGTCACTTCCATCTGCGTGCTTTGCCTCCTGCCTGTGGCTGCCACTCATCAATTTCGGGATGAACGCTAGGCAAGCCTCGGACCTCACACCTCAGGCAACCTCCACGCTTGTGCATCACGCTCAAGGCTACAACTCCACTCGCTCACACTGTTTTGCTCACACCGTTCTACCTCCTGCAGGTGGCCACCTCCTCTGCTCTCAAAACTTGCACCCCCGCCAGCCTCAGAAACTGCACCTGAGGCGACTTCCACCTTCGTGCTTAGCTAGATTGCCCTTGCCTCCTTCTTCTCTCTCTTGTCTAACTTTTATGAGTAGTGATTGTTACTATGTCAGGTTCATTATTAATTTGATTGTTACTCAGCATTGTTCATTGTTAATTTGGTTGCTAGTTTTTGTGCGTCCTCTGCCAGCTTGATTTGTGTTTTTTTTCTTTTTATTTATGCATGATTTTTATGTTTTTAATGTCAATTTCAATAATATGTCAACCTTTGTTTGCGAGTAACCAAGCAATTCAATGTGTGTATATGTTGAGACTGAGATTAAGAAGATGCATCTATGTAGATTGTGTATCATTTATCAGTTATATAAAACAATAAAAAATAAAGATGTTGCTATATCTAGATATATAGATCAGTGTTTAAATGATGTTGCTGGATATGTTGTGTTATTCAATATTCATTTGGTAATTTCCCCAATTCAAGATTGCAATCTAAGCTAAAATGATTGGTAATGCTATAGATTGCTACTAAGTTTCTTAAACATTCTTCTAAATAACAAGTTTAAAAATTGATATAATGTTAATATGTTAGAGTAGTCTTAAAATTGTACCTTCTTTCTTTGAAACAATTAAGATTATTAAAAAGTTTAGCATGATAAATCTTGTATCCATTAAGATTTTATGATTTTGAAAAAGAAAAAAGGAGCTAATTAGCGACTTTAATTTGCTGTTTTCTTTATAGTCAATGATTCAATGTGGTCTTTACTTGTAGAAGCTTTAATAGGCAATAAATAATAAATAATTAGTAGGAATTAAAGACTGTGGTCTTGTTTTTATTTTTTTAGTCATATGGTGTTTGTGGTCCTTATACAATTTCAAGATTTGTGAACCCCTTCGTGAATAGTTTAAGTTTGTTAACATTTTGATTGTATCATTTGTATGGCTTCTTTTTAGGAAAGCGATAGTCAGTAACAAGTTCTACGCAGTACAATTCAGAGCTATTCAGGTGGTTTCTAGACGCTTAGGACAATTTATAATTATCGAAAAGGTAATAATTTCTCTTGAGGCAACACACACACATACTTGGTGGAGACTATGACATAAGCATGCATTCTTGTGAAGAAAGGAGTAAAAAGGTATTTATGACTGGAACTTTGTTGCTACAACACCTAGCGTTGTATTATGTGATTATTTAATGTGATTGAGTTTGGTTTTTGGCTATGAATTATAATTGTCTTTGATATTATGTGATTATGGTTTAATAGTTGGATTTCTTTGATTTCCGTTGTGTTGCAATTATTGTTTTGGTTAAGTTGAGTTCTTGTGAATGAACCATGTTGCTGCCTTGTTGAATTGGTCAATTAAAAACTAGAAGGAAATAATTGAGGATTCGGTGCAGATGATGAGGTTGTTATACTTGTTTCGTACACATGGATGCAAGTATGAGGGTCCAAAGGAAAATTGTATTTGTATGTACACTTTTGATTGAGTGAGTAATAAGAGTTTGTGTTGGAGTATGTGGGAAGCAACAGCTTCTTGAAAGGGTGTTAAAATGATACAATGAATTAATGAAATTTTTACTAGGATGCATAAGGTAGGGTAACTTTACATTTCTTTCTTGTTTGTGGAGTAAGTGAACAACTATAATACTATATTTTCAACATAAATAAGTGATAAATTAATTATTAGTATTTTTTGTTTCCACTTTTTATACAATCTGCCCCTTTCACACATGGAAGCGTAAAATGAAATATGATGCGGACAACTAGCAATGATGATTATAAAATTAAAACAGTGAATAATAATGGAGTTTTCGTTTGGTGTTTTATTTGGCTGCATAAAACTAAAAGTGATGAAGGAGAATATATACTCAAATAAAAGAGAATGGAATTTATTAGGACAATCCTATTTATAATTTTTTTTACATAAACATATCATAATGTAATGTCTAGTACTTATATATTCTTATGCAAAATACTTGGACCGTAGATGTATCTTTCATTTTCTTTCCACCCTGTATAAATATTAATTTAGCTATGAATAATTCAAAATGCTCATGTGTACATATATATTAGTAGTTTAGTACTAAAGCACATTAGCACTTTATTTTACATCCTAATTGATTATTTTGGCAGCTAAGTATTATTTTACATTATTATTTTAATTATTTCGATGATGTACATGTTATTGAAATTTAAATACAATGTGTTACTAATCTTATAAATCTTAGTAAATACAATGTGTTATTAATGTGTTAATAAGGAGGTGATTAGTGCACACAAAACTAAACTTTCACACCCTAAACCTAGAAAATCACGAGCTCCAGTTCCTTCACATGTATCTAAAAAGCCTTCAGCATTACCACCCTCTTTTTCATAGTCACCACAAAATTTCAAGAAAAATTTACTATCATCCCATGCCGATCATACACCATCACCATCACCATCACTAGTTGAATCACCATACTGTTCACCTATCCAACCTCAATCATTTGAAGATGTTCCTAATAATGAATTAAATTTATATCATGCTCACTCATCGGATGAAAATCATCAAGATGAATCTCTTACTCAAGAAGGTGAACCTGTCACTCAAGAAGGACTCTTGAAAATAGTGCCTTTTGGAAACGAGTAAGTACAACAATCACTTTTGTGTTTTAATGTCCTCTCTATATTGCTTCTATTGTGAATGCATGTGTAATTACTCATTATTTGACCTGCTTATAGGTTTAATCCATGTACTGTTGTTCGTCAAGTAACAGCTGCCATTAAAAGAAAATTTTTAGAATTCTGCCCTACATGGGGACATGCCAGTGTTCAAATGCGAGATTTGTGGTTTACTGAATTTAAGGTAAGTATTTATTATCATTTTTTTGCATATTTTGATATTATACATAGTAGGTAATTCATTGTATATGTTTGTTTTTTTTATAGAAATATTGTGTGTGGGATCCTCAACACAATGCAAGAGTTTGTCAAATTTTTGAGATTACAGGGAGTGCTCAATTAAGAGGGTTCATGAAACAGGAGATAGTCAATTATTCAAAAGACTACAACTATGTACCAAAATATATTCCTGCACCAGTTTAGCGACAACTATTGCATTATTGGGCTACAGATCCGCATTTTAAGAATTGGTCAACAGCAAATACTATGAATCGAGCATCAAATGCTGGAAGTTCCAAGCACACTGGTGGTTCCAAATCTCTGGGTGAACATGCACGCAGAATGGTAAGATAAAAATAGTTTAGTTTTAGTCTTGTTCTTATTATTTGCAATGTTTTCTTATTCTTTTTTCTTTCCTGTGGATTAAAACTATAATATTATAGGAGAAAGCTACGGGAGTAAAACCTTCTCTAGAGGAGGTTTATACTAAATGCCACATCAAAAAAGACAAAAGTTAGATTGATGAAAGATCTGAGAAAGTCATTGTATGTGATGCTAATTTGTTCTTCTTTTTATTTTTTCAACTGCTAATTTTCACTATATGTTAGTATTTGTTCATGGCATATTTAGTTGCGATTAAAATGAATTGATTTTATAGGGTGAATTCAAAAAGTGAAAGACAGAACTTTCTTAAGTAGCTTTATCCTTGGATAATGAGGGAGATGTTGAGGCATCTAAGGAAGGCCTAGATATACCAGATGATTATACTATTTAGAACGAAGTTGTGATAAAGGGAAAAAAGAAAGCTGCTTTTGGTTTAGGTTCTTTTGGTTTAGATCTTTCTTCAAAGTTGGATTTCAGAAATTGTTCAGAGACATCCAAAGACAATCTAAATATTGAGCAAGAACTTCACATGTGGAAAGAAAAGGCAAAGGAGCAAGAAATGATCAATGAAGAGCAAAAGGTTAAGTTGAAAGATGCTGAGCACAAGTTAAAAGATCAAGGACGTCAACTAAAAGTTCAACAGAAAAGAATTGGTTATACTAAAAAGACAATTCATGCTTTGTACAAAAAGTTGAATCTCCCACATCCTTCAACCTTGTCTGATCCTACGGAAGATGAGCTTGGGACATGTTCTAGTGATGATAACATGAGTGATTGATATTTGGAGTATATGTTTTTTCGGATTTAGATTAAGGAATTTTTAGGTGAATTAGTTAGTACATTTTATTTTATTCATAATATTTGACATTTTTAAAGGCTTTCTTTGTTTTAGTTTAAGTATTTTTTTCTTATTTTAGTTTGATTACATTTATGGACAAAAGTATTTAAATAATAAATTTTTTTAACTCTTTTATGGTAATTAACTTTTTCATGACTTTATTATGTGTTTATAATTTCGATGATGTAATATGAAAAAAATGATTATGATGGTCTTAATACACAAAGCAGATTGAATACAATTTATTTTCTAAAATATTTATGTATTAAATAGAAAATTATTTTGTATGAAAATTGTTTGAAATATTATATTGAATTTGTAAAAAAATTGTGCGAAAATAATTTTTTGTTTTGTATGAAATTTGTTTCAAATACGTAAATTCTTTTAAATTAAATTTGTCTGAAATTTAATTGAAAAGAAATATTTGATTTGTCTAAAATTTTTTTGAAAAAATTTGTTATATTTGACTAAATTTGTTAGAAAATTGTCTGAAATAAAGTATATTTTTTGTTTGAAATTTGTCTAAAATAAAATATTTTTCTATTTGAAATTTGTCTGAAATACATTGTCTTTATGTTGGCTAATTTGTCTAAAATTCGTCTAAAATACATTATATTAGTTAAAAATTTAGCAGATAAATGCCTATTTGAAATCTATCACAAAATCGTCCGAAAAAAATTTCAGACGAACTTTCAGACAAAATGTAATTAACAACAAGGCTTTTTGGGACAAAAAAAATCGTCCCAATTTTGTTTGAAATAAAAATTGTCTCTAATTTGTTCGAAATTTATTTCAATTTCGTCTCAAAATTCGTCCGAAAAAATCCTATTTCTAGTAGTGATTTCATTATTGTACTAGTGTACTACACCATTATCTGATCAATAGCAAGAACTAAGAAGTAGAGGGAGGATAAGAAAATCTACAATCAGAATTAATAAGAAAGGTTTTAGAGATTGATGGTTTACATGCTTTTTGGACACTATATTAGCTGAGCCACTAATTGAACAAAGCTTGGTTGCTATAGGATTATAACTTCCTAATCAAACAAGATTCTAGAATTGAGGAAGGATTTTCTTTCTATGAAACCTAAGAAAATAAAGTTATGGATTCGTGAGATAGTGTAGGATATATATCTTTAACAATAATGACATTTTTATATCATCAATTATTGTCACACCTTAAAATATAGTCAGCTTAAAATTTTGTATTTGTACCTGTAAAATTTTTTGAGTAGGGAACATTCCAGCCGATTGCATTGAAATTTTACCTTCTTCCTTAGAAGCAATATAGGAGACTAGCGCTTGCAATTGTGCTTTAACGGTATCCAACTCTTCTTGCACATTTGGACCACAAGTAGATGATGTGCCAGCATCATTTGAAGAACCTAAATTTATCTGACTAATCCTTGTAGTGTTGTTCTTGAAAGCAACTGTTGGAACAGCTCCCATCCCTAAACCTTGAACATGACCAGGGTGCTCTTTCCCAAAAATTACTCCAAGAGCATCAAGAGGAGAATTAACGGTTGATTCCACTGCTTATTGACTGCTATGTGCTTCAATATTTTCCTATATATATAAAAAGAAAGAGAAAGAATCAAATATAGTATTATCTTATAAAAAAATGAAAAAGAAATACAATCAAGTTACTTACTGCACTTTAGTCTTACCGCTATTTCTTTAGCCTTTTCATTAACATAACTTCCATCTATTTTCTTGTGAGTGATGTCCCACATTTGAATCCTATTAAATTCTTTTCCCGTCTCTTCCATCTAAAATTCAAGAAAAGTAGAAAGACTCAATCAAGAAATAGTAGCCTCATCTTAACTCTTGGAGATCATGATAGAGTTATAAAATATAATAGTGGCAGCAAACTAAACAATGGGTGCTAAAGTAAAACCAAGTAACAGCAGGGGGATGCATTAATTGATTACCAGTTCAGCCATTCTTCTTGCAATTGATTTAGCACCTGAAGTTTAAGAAATTATTTGTTTTTTCCGAATTTCTTGATTCCTCTTACAAAGATTCTGCAAGATAAATTTGGACACAATTAAATAGAGCCAAACATGCATTCAACATGTAACAAAGCTTATAAAAAGAGAGCCAAGAAAATAATAATAATAACAATAATAATAATAATAATAATGGTTTCAAGAGAGCAAAAGAGAGAAGCACTACTACATGAGAAGCTATCACTGGTTCATTACCAACTCTATATAAAATAAAAGACAAGAGCAGGAAGCAGCAATATCTGCTTCATATATTAACATTTTCACAACATTCCATATGAATTCAATATTCTATTTGCAGCAGCAAACTATATAAGGCTTTTTTAGTGTGTATGGCTAATAATTATATATATTCCAAAGGCTGTAAAATTAAAAATAAAGCAAAAAGGACAACATTTAACTGTGAGAGTAAGTACTTACCTAAGTTTCAGGCTTCAAACGATATTCTACGACTAAAGTCTATTGATCAAGAGTAATATCCTCTGGTGCATTATTTATGATCTCAGTTTTACTCAGCCTCGGATCATAAAACTCATTCCGAAGCTTTATCGTATGTTCCCTCCATTTTTTGCCAAGCGATTGGAGCAAAAATCGTTTGGCCAAGTTATCACTCACTTTGAAGCAAAATTGAGCCTTCAATATTATAAAAATAATATATATTAACCAGCAAATATAACTAAATAATGGTAAAGAAATAAGTTTTAGAGTTTGAGTAATCTTCTTACTAGGAAAAAAATATTCCATTGATTTTTAAAAAAGCTCGTTGGAATGTCTGATCACTTTTCAAAACTTATTGAAAATGCTACACAATCAGTGGCCAATTACCCACAAACTTCTGCAAAGAGTCTGGCTGCTTCTCCTTTTGCTGCATGCTGTTTATCAAAATTGACAACTATACACAAACCTTCTGGCAAATTATGCACATCCTTCACTAATAAATGAAGGCATGCACTATCTTCGTATTCATCTAAAATAGAGAAATGAGTCTAAATAAATGAGTAAATAAGCGACAAAAGAATGCTGGACATAAACATAAGTAGATAAGGCAACATATATAAAGTGGACAGCAACCTTCTTTTCTTTATCATATATAATATCTAATTAAGTAGATTTCACTCAAACTCTATTTTGTTGAAAACATCTATACATACCTATGGCATCAACAATCCAATAATTCTTAGATTCACGTCTACGCTTACGTTTAAGTTCGAATGGATGCTCATATATAGTTGGAGCAACTGATGACGGCTCAGAATAATTTGAAGCTGCCGACTTGTCTTAGGATGAAGTTGCAGCTACTGCCGACTTGTCTTGGGATGAACTTGCTGCTGCCGCCGACTTATCTCAGGAGGAACTTGCAACTGCTGACCTGTCTCGGGAGAAATTTGAAGATGCCGACTTGTCTCGAGATGAATTTACAGCTGCTGTGAACTTGTCTCGGGAGAAATTTGCAGCTGCCAATGTGTCTCAGAGGGAATTTGCAACTGCTGCTGACTTAATTCGGGAAAAATTTGTAGCTGCTGATGTGTCTCAGGAGGAATTGGCAGCTGCTGCCAACTTGACTTGTGATGCATTTGAAGCTGCCGACTTGTCTCATGATGAATTTACAACTGCTACTAACTTGTCTTGTGAAGAATTTGTAGCATATGCCGCTTTAAGTAGATTCTTATACCTCTTTTGCTTTGGCATATCTGCATAATAAATCAAATTAATAATTAATAAGTATAGAATAAAATATACATAAATTTAGTAGTTCCATCAAATCAATAATTAAGAAAGCAAACTTATAATTTCCACTCTGCAATAGCAACTTTCCAAATTATAACCAAGTGTGCTTTCATCAAAGCTTAATTTTATTTCCAATCTACAATGGCAACATTATTTTAAAAGCAAAACTAGTTTAAGTTTTAAAGGCAATAGAAGGAAAAGGAAGCAGAGACGATAAGTTTTCTATTCTTATTCCTATTCCTATCATCATTCTCTTTTATTATAAGTTTGCTTTCTTTTTTCTTGGAGAGAAATAAAATAATTAATAAGTATAGATAAAATGTGAATTATAACTAAATGAAAACTTAAATATAATTTCATACCATAAATTAATTTATCCTACTAACTATTCTGACATGTGTTCGTCTTCTCCAATGTCATTATCTAGTAGTTCATCATCTACCTCATCTCTTAACAATGATAGATTATCACCATTTTCAAATAAAGAATCTATGTTTTTCTCTAACTATGGCTCATTCTCACATGCTTCATCATCTTTATTTCCCCCCATATCATATGAGTCTCTTGACTGCAAATGCACGACAACACTCCAATCTTTATTCTCTTCATCATTGAGAAAATACACCATTCGAGCTTGTGAGGCTTCAATATATGGATCATCCTCCTCTCGGTCACCACTGTGTATTACTCATGAAAAATTAACAGAAGTAAAATCCCAACTATCCTTTCTACAGCTCCGCTCCCTAGTGGTGTCAGCCCATTTACATTTGAATAAAGTAACTCGGAATCGGCCATTGTAGTTTAGTTCTATAATATCTTCTAGTTTGTCATAATATTACAAATCAACATTCCTAACATTAGCATCACTAGCACTAGAAACACAAGGAGTTGAAGACATTAAGAAAACTCTGCTATTCTGGGTCTTTAACCCATTGTCTCAATTGGTAGATCGAAAGAAAAACCCATTGATACTAAATGTAGAAAACCTCTTGGCATATCGTGATGGACCCCTTGATAAGTATCTCAAATCCTCATGTACAGTATTCATAATGTTTGGGTTCATAAGCTATGATGATAGAACAACATATTAGTTATTATATCCATATATACTAGCTCAATATTAGCAAAAAATTATCACTTTTCTATTTACCTGCGTAGGAAACCAAGTAACAAAATCTTTATTGACTCTTTTTTCTATCTCTACATTTGAAGGCCTTCTATCCTTAGATCGTCTTCATACAAAATCTTTGAAGTCACTATCAGATATGAAAGTTTAACTCTAACTAAATAACTATTTTCAAGTAAATAAAAAACATGTACGAAAATCCTTAAGCACTTACTCAATGAACGGTTTGACATATGGACAATTTAGAACCACATAATGATGTGCTTGTTTTTTTCCCTATAGGTGACAACTCAAATACTGTGAAAGCTCCGTTAGAACCACATAACGATGTGCTTGTTCATTACCATCTTCCAACAACTTATAAAATTCTAGATTTTCTCCATTATGCTCATCATTTTGAGTTCCATCCCCATCTTCTATATTCTCTCCATCTCCATCTTCTATATTGTCTCCATCTCCATCTCCATCTCCATTCAAGTTAGGTCCAGCGACTCCAAATGCGTCATTGAGCATTGTTACCATTGGATGTTGAGATGTCGAATCATCTTGTATAATATGACTAGTTTGATGAACTTGTGACCCAACTCCAACTGCTTCTTCACCATGCCAATACCAAAAACTTTGTAGTTTTCTAGAAATGGCTTGACTATTAAATGTTCAAAAACTTTTTCTCTTGTTTTCCACTTGCAAAAACCACATATCGGACAAGGGCATTTAATTTGACGACTCGCGAGAGACTGATGCTCAAAAGCAAAATCCAAAAACTTGTTTAAACCATCCTTATACTCATGCGTGGTTTGTGGTTTTCCAATTCATGACTTATCGATTGACATGACTAAGAGGGACTACAAATAGGAATTTTAAAAAATCTATTCATTAAAATTCTATTTATAAAAAAAATTATAATTACCTCTTTTAAATGATAATTTCATAGCTTTGTAAAATTTTCGTTCTCAAATAGTTGTGTATATACAAATTAATTTTTTCTTACAAGATAAAAAGAGAAGAAAATAAATAAAGTAAATATATTATTCTCAAATTACAATTTATAAGAATAAGGTAAAATATTTTATTGTGAAAAGGAGATAGAAGATGAACTCATATATGTTTCATTATGAAAAGGAGAGGAATTATATTGATTGTACTTCTATATTAGTTAATGAAATAATAATGGATATGTGGTAGACATAGTAGTATACCAGTCCTATAGAGAGAGAGTGAGAGACTTAAGAAATTACTTCAGAAATATTTTTTTTCCTTGCTAAAGGGAAAAAAAGTAGTGGAAAAAATGAAGTAGAAAAGTTAAAGCACTAATTTGATTATTGCAAGGTGCACAAAATTAATCACTATACGTGTAGCAACAAGAATCAATAATCTTGCACCAAATCAAAGTTGATGATAAAACAATATGACATGCATATATGTAGATAGGCTTAGCTTTCTAGCAAATATGGACGCACCTAATAATCATAAAGTATATATAAATAAAATGGGCCTTGTAATTAAAAGGAGACCTAGCTAGCTAGCTATTTGACAAATCATGTAATAATAAATATATAATGCGAAGCTGCCATCAAACTTCTCCAATAATAATCACATTATCATATAGTAACATCGATGTTTCCCATGTCATTTGCTAGCTATCATTCTCAAAACGCCATCAATCATAACACACATTATGAAATCCATTAAGCTCGTGCTGTGAAATTACAAGACAGTCTCAAACTCTTCTGCGATTCCTAAACCCAACGGAAAAGGGCAAAAAAGAAGTCCTATAGAGAGAGAGTGAGAGACTTAAGAAATGACTTCAGAAAAAGATACCCATCTTTATTCACTTCCTTATCCACACATTTATCACCATTTTCTTCTTAAAAATTAACTCTTTTCAATATTTTTAATTCTGGGTAAGTGTAGAATTTTGTGAGAATTATTGTTCATTAACACTGAAGCTAACATGTTAGGTTCAATGGATTTTTTTTTCTTTTATCTTTTTGAAGAGTACCTAAGAATAATGTATTAAAGAATCTTTCTTGCATTGATCTATCTACCTATCTACTATGACTCCATTTCTTTCTCTGTTTCTACTCTAATGACTCAAAAAAGTCAACATAATATGCATCATCATCAGCTTTTCTAGTTATTTTTTTTTATCATTCCAAATAACCCCTACATGTCATATTTATGCATAGCAGACTAGCATTGCAACAATGATTTGTCAGAAAGTTCTCATTTGTTTTTCCAAAATGATTAAGATACTTACTGTTCAACCAAAATTTTTCCAACATCATCCCTGACAGCAATTTTAATTATAATCTGAGTGAATGAGAACAGTAGTAGAAATCAGATACAGGATAAGTAATTTTCTTAACAACAATAGTATATGAACACAAAAACTAATATTAGAAATTCAAAGCATCTAGAATTTTGAACACAAACATCAATATTAGAAATCAATATATGACAACAATAGTAACAACCATCAAATCTTATTCCATCTCAACAAGCAACAGCTTAAAGAAAAAGACTAAATAAAAAAAATCTCCAATAATAAGCAGTGAATAAATAGAGAAGACAATAAAAAGAAGTAAATAAAAATAACTGAACAAGAAAAACAGTTAATAATTGATAAAATAGAAAGATTCAAGTGCACATTTGATTAGAATATTCAAGAGATATCATATTGTAGATGTTTTGGTTTAGAAAGTCAAGTGCACATGATCTACTAGGAGGGTAGGTTGTTAGGAAACATTTTGGGGGTAGTATATAGCAGAAAAAATAAGAAGAGTTAGAAGACGATGACTGAGGCAGCAACAAATTATTGTCTGATGTCTCCAACTATCCAATTCAAGAATAATACAAAAGGAAAAAAACAATTCAAGAATAATACAGAAGGAAAAAAAGAAAAAAATTGAATAGTCAAGGAGGACACATGAGGGATTCAACTGCTGCACAAGGGATTCAAATTTGGAAGAAGTTTCAAAGAGGGGCCTCAAAACTGTCCAGCTCTTATATCTCTATCAAGTCGATCTGCATTTAGCGTCCCTGGAAGCTCTCTAAAGTCTTCATGGAAGATAGAATATGCACTGCATTTGTTGTAGAAATAAAAATATTTAGAAGACCACACAATTTCTAAGTAAATTTCACATCCAAATATTGATAAACGGTTAAAGTAAGAGTGTGTAGTTAGCTAAGTCTTCGAATTTGATTCATGATCAAGTAGAATTTCTATCAGACCAATCAACAAATTCAAGCACATATTAAATTACTTAGCAATTCGAAGTGATCTATAACTGATTGACAGAGTTTATTTGGTGGTTTAGAAATTTCACTTATAAAAATAAGATCTTCATTGTAAGCATAGCTTCCAAACCAACAAACAATCCTCCCAATCAAAATTTGGTTGTCACAAGTACAAATCCCAATGAAAATTTAACCAAGTTATTTAAACCTCGAATCGTCTCACAAGGAATTGCAATGAAGTAGTCAATTATTGGCTATGAAGGTACAAGGGGGTTTGATTGATAAAAGGACACAAAAATAAAGGGCAAAAAAAGTAAATCAAGCAAGCAATTAAAGAAGGCAATTAATAAAGAGAAACATCCTTAGCAAGGCTTGAGAATATAGGCTTTCTATCCTAGTCATACAATGATTAATTCATCTTATTTAGTCAACTCCAACAAATGGAAGAAGGTATCATGTTATCTTCACATAGGGAGAACGTCAAACAAGACTAGTTAATCATATCACAATAATAAACAAGAATTTATCTTATCATTAGTCATCCTTGACGATGGAAGAAGGTATAATATTATCTTCACACTCAAAGAAAGTCTAATAAGAGTAGCTAATCTGAATCCAAAAGTCCTAATCAACTTACTAATTGAATTAGCAAAAGATTAGCGTCAACGGAAATAATATTAGCTAACAACTCTAGATCGCCAACATGAGTTGGATATTCATGACTCAAGATCACCTAATTACTCTTTCCAAGCCAAGAATGCTCAAAAGCTACTCTAACATCCTACCAAGCATTTTATCAAACACTTGGAAGGCATAAAGGAAAAAGCATAATAAATTGAAAGAAATAGTAAAATCTACCAACTACCAATTGTAAGGGAAGTAAAATCAACACTCAAATCAACAATAAAAGAACATCAAACATCAAATTTCATTAAATGAAGATCCAAATCCAACATAAGTGCATGAACATATAAGAGGCATAAAAGGAAAATTAACACTACAAGCTAAGAGAGTGAAGGTGTAGAAGCAAGAAATTATAAAGGAAACAAGATGAAAACAACAATTGAACCCTAGATCTAAGATACAAAATAGCCTAAGAACCCTAATTCTGGAGAGAAGAGGGAGCTTCTATCTCTAGAAACTAACCTACATGATGCCAATCCTACAACTAAGTGCCCCCCTTTGCCCAAACTTGAATTCTGCATGAAATACCTTCAGAAACGGTTTGGATTTGGGCCTGGGCAGCTCAGAAATCACCCGAGCGTTTTCACTTTAATGAGGTCACGTGCGAGCAGTGACGCGTACGCATGCATCACGCATACGCATCGCTTGGCATTTTCCATCCACGTGTACGTGTCATGTCACGTGTACACATCGCCAAGCGACATCACATCTACGCATGCGCATCTGTCACGCGTGCGCGTCGGCGTATGCACTCCAAATCCTTGATTTGCATGAATTCTCCACTTTGCATGCTTTTCTCTTCACTCATTTGATCTATTCCTAGCCTCTTCAACTTGAATTCACTAAAAACATATAAAGGCATCTAGTGGAATCAAAATTGAATTAAAATCACCAAATTAAAGGCTTAAAATATATGTTTTTATACTTAAGCACAAATTAAAGGAGAATTACAAAACCGTGTTATTTCATTGAATAAATGTGAGAAAAGGTGATAAAATCTCCTAAAATAAGCACAAGATAAACCACAAAATTGGGGTTTATCAAACCTCCCCACACTTAAACCAAGCATGTCCTCATGCTAAACTCAAGAAAGAAGTAAAGGGTATCAACATTTATTCAATGCAAACTAACTATATGCAACCTATCTACATGCAATCTATCTATATGAATGCAATTACTTGGTCAAAATAAATCAACTCCCCATAATACACATATAAGTACAAGGGCTAAAGCTGTAGCAATAAAATCAAATCCACAATTGAATTTAATTATTGAAAGATTTTACAAACTTGCAAGAAAAGATGATCATGGGTGGAAACATGTAATTGAGCGATAGAACCTTCACTGGATGTGTATCTACTCTAGTCGGTCAAGTGTATAGGATTGATTCACTCAATTCTCCCATAATCATGCTTTCCAAGATTTGTTTTTCATCTAACAATCAACAATTATTTCATGCATGCATACAAATATCATGAGGACTTCCCAAAGGTTGTAATGGGGTTAGGGTCAAGGTAGGATTGTATATGGTCAAGTGAACTAGAGATTTGGATCTTTGATAAGCTTAAACTTCCCACCTAACCTATATAACAACCTTTACCCATTCTTCACTTTTCACACACTCATGCATTCTCTTTTTAATCACAACACATATGCATTATTTTTATTGAACTTCACTTTGGGGCATTTTTGTCCCCTTTTTATTGCTTTTCTTTTTCTTTCTTTTTCTATCTTTCTTTTCTTTTGATATATATTTTTTTCCTTTATTTTATATAAATATTTTTTTCTTTTTTAATAAAGTATATACAAAAGTGTCAATGCATATGGTTCATATTTAATTAACACATGAGTATGTACCCGATTCCCAAAATTTTGACAAAAGTATAAAAACACCCTTTTATCCCAACCAATATTCCCAACTCTCCCAAAATTGAATGATAAGCACTCTCACTAGTCTAAGCTAATCAAAGATCCAAACAAGAGACATTTATTGTTTTTCACTTAAGGCTTGTAATGTGCTAAAATTAAGAACAAATGGGTTAAGTGTAGGTTCAAAGTTGGCTAATAATGAAAGATAAAAGGTAGGCTATTTTGGTAAGCGAGCTATTTGAAACAATGGTCTCAATCATATAAGTGCATTCATACATAAAATAATGGACATATAGAATCAAACAAATCAAAGATTACAATCATAGAAAGAGAATAATGCATACAAGAATGAAAATAAGTGGTTAAATGATGTAACCACACAATTATGCTCAAATCTCACATGGTTGTGTTCTTAGCTCAAAAACATGATCCACAATGTATATAATTCAAGCAAGTTCTAAAAAAAATTTCAATCAATTTGGTGGTGCCCTATAGATAAAATTCTTGAAAAATTTCATTATTTTGACTAAGCTTATTATGTATACATATACAGAACAAGAAAATGCACTAAAAATCCTAAGAGACCTAAACATGAGATGAAAAGTGTTGGGATTAGAAATTTTTCACCCAAAAACACTGAGTGGTCGGATGACCTCCCCACATTTAAAAGTTTACACCGTCCTCGGTGCAGTCAAAGATGAGCAAGGGGGTACGGCGACTCTCCGGGTTGCTACCTTTAGCTAGTAGGTCAACCGGTGTTGTGTGTTCTTCCTTTCGCTTCCGTTTTTGCTTATGGTGCATCATTCATGAAAAATAGAAAATAACACCATAAGATGAGAAAATACAAAAGTAAGGAAGTATAAATTGTTGGAATGAGGTGAATCATTAGAATTAAATGAGTGAATTAGTGTGACCTTAAAGAAAAAGAGTGTGTGAGTTCTAAGTTGTGCGCGGTTTAGAACGCACATACACTAGCAAAAAAAGCTATGTCACAAGTACACAAAAGAAAGCATACACTTTACTCCTTCTAGTGTGCTTGAGATACTTTTAAAAGACTTGTCAGTTAAGACAACAAGCAGTGAACAGGCATGAAAGCATTCAAGTAAAAATCAAGCAATTATGAATTGGATAATGGAAGGGCATTGATTGATGTGTGATAAACCACTATTTTATGGTTTATATTGTGTTTAATTGAGTGGTTTTATCAAGCTTTTCACCCACTTATTCATACGATTTGCATGATTTTACAATTCCTTCCTAGTTTAGTTCTATGATTGAAAACTTGCTTCTTAGAGATCTTTTAATTATGTATTTTAATTCTCCTCTATACCATTCAATGCCGTGATCTGTGTGTTAAGTGTTTCAGGCTTCATAGGGCAGGAATGGCTTAGAGAATAGAGAGGAAGCTTGCAAAAAGGGAAGGAACACAAGAAATAAAGGAGACAACCAGCGAACAGCGACGCGCACACATGGCTGACGCGTGCACGCAAATTGGACAAAATCACAGCGACGCGTACGCGTGCTTGACGCGTACGCATGGATTGGAGTTCGCGCAAACGACGTGAGCGCATGCCTGACGCGCATGCATGGAGAGGAAATTGCTGAATGACGCGTACGCGTGACTGACACGTACGCGTGACCTGCGCGATCTGCAGAAATTAGAGAATACGCTGGAGACAGTTCCGAGCTGCGTTTTGACCCAGAGTTCGGCCCAGAAACACAGATTAAAGTCAGGGAACGTGCAGAGACTCAAGATATCAGAGATCATAATACACTTTTCATAATTTAGATGTAGTTTTTAGAGAGAGAGAGAGGTTCTCTCCTTTCTCTTAGGATTAGGATTAGGACTCCTCTTAAAGGACTTAGGAATATTTTTATCTTCTTCATCACAGGTTCAATGTTCTTTTTATCTATTTTCTCTTTTATTTGTTTATGAACTTTTCATGTTAGGATTTTCTTAAATAATATAATTTGAGGTATTTCAGACTCATGATTGCTTTTCCTTATTTATAATTTAGATTATTTACTATTGACTTTGGTTGATTAATTGGTAACTCTTGAGTTGTCAAACTGACTGTGATTGATAATTAATATCTTTGCTGATTAATTTAGATTCCTATAAGTCTAGTCTTTCCTTGAGGAGTTGACTAGGACTTTAGGTATTAAATTAATTTGTCCACTTAACTGACCTTTATAGTTAGAGGTTGACTTAGTGGGAGCAAAAATATGATTCTCATCACCATTGATAAGGATAACTAGGATAGGACTTCCAGTTTTCTTACCTTGCCAAGAGTTTTATTAGTTATTAATTTATTAATTCCTGCAATTTATTTCTCTTGTTCAAATCTTTTTAAAACCCAAAAATACTATTTTCCATAACCAATAATAAATCATACTTCCCTGCAATTCCTTGAGAAGACGACCCGAGGTTTGAATACTTCGGTTTATAAATTTTATTGGGTTTGTTACATGTGACAACCAAACGTTTGTAAGAAAGGTTGATTGCTTGGTTTAGAAACTATACTTGCAACGAGAATTTATTATAACTTCTAAACCATCAATCTTCAGTTCTTCAAAATGGCGCCGTTGTCGGGGAATTGCAAACGTGTGCCTTATTATTGGTTATTGTAAATATTTTTCAAAAAAAAATTTCAGATTTTTATTTAAAATTTTTTATCTTATCTTATTTTTTTCAAAAATCATATATTTTTTCAAAAATTATATCTTTTTCAAAATATTTTCTTTTTTAATTTTTGTTTTTATTTTCTCCTACTACTATGAACTCTCATCCCTCTGGCTTCAAGTTTGATTCCAATGTTGTTGTTAGGAATGGAAACTATAATGAGAACAGGCATCAAGGCTGGAAGAATCAAAGATGGGAGGAGCCACAAGAATTTGATCAACCCTCATGGCAACAACCACCTCCAATGGACTATCAACAACCATTCTGTGATGCATATCAAGGCAATGACTATGGTGAACGCTCTTTTGATTATCAACAACCACCACCAAATGCCTATGAACCCCCTCCTCAACATGACTTTGGACCACCATACTCACAAGCCCCTTTTCACCATTCACCCCCATATGACCCTAATCCTTATCCACCACACCAACCACCATATGAACCATACCCAGAACCACCACCTCAATATTCACCATCTCCATATCCTTATAAAAAAGAACCACCTCTGTATTATGAATCTGTTTCCCAAAATAATGAACCCTCCTATCCACCCCAAACCTCCATGGAGAACACACTTACTTCTCTCACTAGTCTCACCTCTAAACTCCAAAATCTTATATCCTGCATGGACCAATCTTCTACCTCGAATACTCAACCCTCAAGCTCCAGTGCACTTCCATCTCAACCACAGCATGATCCCTCCATCCCATCACCACCATCCATGGAAGAGCACCCACAGCCATCAATCCAAGAGCAACATGATCCCAATGCTACTATTGACATGGAACAAGAGAGAAGGGATCATCTTCGCGAATCCATACTTCATAAGGAGTTAGAAGAGGCACTAAAGGTGAAGGTAGAAGAGACCTCTGTAGATGAAGGAGTAGTTGAAGGAAGTTATCATAGAAAAGAAGCCATCAAGGAGGAATACGATTTCATACTTAAACACTTGGATCAAGCGATAAATCGATTGCCTTTTCGATGTTCAGACGTTCAAGGAACCCCCACGGCTTCATATGCAGAATCTAATGAAGAACGTAGCATGAAGGAGACACTAAGAACTCCAGTGGACAACAAGGAGCGTGACTTTGTACTGGAACAAGAGGAGGGAGCCGGAATTATTGAAGAAGAAGAAGTGGTTCAAGACTTAGGAGATGCTGAACCTCCATGGGAAAGTCAATTTATAGAGCCTCATTCAAAGACGTTTAAAACTGATGTTGAGGAGGTGTACAACCTCCAAAGCATATCATGGTTAAAGACTTTGAAGGGGATGATCAAGAGATGGATTCAATCATTAATAAATTCTTATCTACATTTGAATCCTCTCCCATTGGACTTGACATGGAGATTAAAGAAGAAGAAGCACAACCTCCCATGCCCTTGGTGAACAATGAAGAAGAAATTGAATTGGTAGAAAGCTACCAAGAGGAAGAGGTTGATATTGAAGAAGCTTGCAAAGAGGTGGTAGTTGTCAAAGAAGAACACAAAGGAGTGGAGCTTGCAAGTTCATTAGAAACCCCTCCCCCTAAGTTGCCATCATCCTTCACAACATTCAAGTGGGTAAAATTCATATCCCTTAGCTTTCTAATTCCACTTGAATATGGGCTACTGGAGACAGATGGTCAACTTAGAGCTTTTTGTGGCATCAAGAGTAAGAGGAAGATGGTCAGTGGTAAGAATTGTCCTGCAAGGTTCATTATGGTTGGAAGCTTTGAGTTTAAAC
>NC_029781.3:62872359-62926820 GCF_000817695.3 Arachis duranensis
TTCATTTTCATCTCTTCCTCAATCAATGCACTCATTGATCTTCTTGGCAATCTTAAGTGATTGAATCACAATTTCTTGCAATTTAATCTCTCAAATCTTGATCAATAGCTAATTCCTTGGTCAATTGCTCATGAGAAGAGATGAAGTATGGTTACTGATTATACCACATGCATTTCCCAAATCAAGTGTTGAGAGGGTTATAGCCACATACCCATCCACACCCAATTTGGTCCAGCATGAGAAAGCATTTCTAGCTGATCTCTTCATTCCTCTTTCAAGGTTCCGAAGAGATCCAAGTTTGAATAGCTTCTTTTCCAAGATAACTATCCAATTGGATGAAGATCGAAAGCTTTCAAGTAAAATCAAGAGGAAAGATAGAAGAAGAATAATGAAAACTAGTATTGATCCATCAAATTACAACAGAGCTCCCTAACCCAATGAAAGGGGTTTAGTTGTTCATAGCTCTAGAAATCAAAATCAAAGATGGAGAATACATGATAAAGCTAGAAGTGCAGAGAGTAAAATACAAAGAGTAGTTCTATTTCCTAGCTCCCCGTCCGTCCTCTAAACAATTCAAAGCTACTCCTATATATACTACTCTTCTCAGCTTCTAGTTGGCTCTTCAAGTCTTGGGCCTTTGGATCTTGATTTTGAAGCAGTTCCTTTCTTCATTTGGGCTTGGCTTTACTTGCAGAGAGAAAGTGTGAAGTGGGTAGAGACTTTAGCTCAAGACGTTAGGGGTGTTTAACATTTAGTGAAAGTATAAGTTTGAGAACGTTAGTGACACTTAACATTGTCACTAACGTTCCAATGCACCCCTTAGCCTCACGTTAAAGCCCACGTTAACTAGGTTAATGTGGCTTCTAACGTGGCTTTTGCCAACCTTCGAGAATGTTAGTGACACTCAACATTGTCACTAACGTTCCAATGTGCCCATAGGTCACACGTTAGAGTCCACGTTAACTAGGTTAACGTGGCTTCTAACGTGGCCACTCTTAGCCATCCCAATGTTAGTGACAATGTTGAGTGTCACTAACGTTGGCCCATCCTTTATTCCTCATCGTTAGCTTCCACGTTAACCAAGTTAACGGGGAAGTTAACGTGGCTCTTGGGGGTTGTGTGGTTGCTTCAACGTTAGTGACAATGTTGAGTGTCACTAACGTTGTCGACAACTCTTCATCTCTTACGTTAACTCCCACGTTAACCAAGTTAACGTGGTACTTTGCACCTTAGGCCAACATTAGTGACAATGTTGAGTGTCACTAACGTTGGCTTCTCTTCCCCCTTTAACGTTAGAGCCCACATTAACTAGGTTAACGTGGCTCCTAACGTGGCCATTTGTGAGCAATTGCCAACGTTAGTGACAATGTTAAGTGTCACTAACGTTCTCAAACTTATACTTTCACAAAATGTTAAACATCCCTAACGTCTTGAGCTAAAGTCTCTACCCACTTCACACTTTCTCTCTGCAAGTAAAGCCAAGCCCAAATGAAGAAAGGAACTGCTTCAAACTCAAGATCCAAAGGTCGAAGACTTGAAGAGGATTCTTTGCTTCCTTTGTCCTGAAATCAAGCAATAAAGTGCATCAAAGTTCTAATCCAAGTCATGGGGGATGCAATATCAATTTTGTCATTAAAATCATGCAAAATCCTCATGAAACATGTAAAATGCACAATGCATGCTTGAACCAGGATGTAAATGATTTTCTACCCAAAACTAGCTTATTTCCTAAGAAAATGCAATGAAACAACCTAAAAACAGTAAAGAAAAGGTCAGTGAAACTGGCCAAAATGCCCTGGCATCAATTTCAAACAGAGAGTTGCGCGACCGCGAGGCTGCCCTCGCGCTAATAGCACAAATCGATCCACGTGACCGCGTGGACGACGCGTCCGCGTCATTTCATAGAAGCGCTATCGTGCGAACGCGTCACTCACGCGTCTGCGTCACCTGCGCCGCACAGCTTATCCAAATCACCGCCAACTATCTTATCTTTTCTTCCCTAAATCTAAATCTTTTCTTTCCCTTCTTATTCTTTTTCTTTCTTTTTCTTTTTATTGGTGTTGGAAATTTATTTAGGTCTTTCACTATTACTTATGGATTATTATGGAGTTGTTTGACAATCCATATTATTTGTATTCGGAATGCTTGCATGTTCCAAATTCATTCTTCCCTTATCATATTAAACATGCATACTAAGTGTTTGTGAAAAAGCCCGTATGGCATTGTGCATTCTTCATTATTCTATCCTTCTACTCTAATGCCTATTTTTCACAAAATCCTTTCCAATATTTTATTAATTAAATATGATTATCAATACAAACGTTATTGTTAGTTTCTTACGAATAATAATACATTATGGCTTTTAATGCTTGATTTATGCTACTCATGCCTTTGCCAGCATGCCAATAAACATCTTGCATCTAATTGCCTCAATTTATCATGCCCTGTTTCCATTGATGTCCTAATTTCATGGAGTCGCGACCATGTGTTAACGACATTCTTCATTACTTTGGCATGATTATCACTCGTACTGCCCTCTTCTTTGCTCTATCCCTTTGACTTCATGTCCCTTTCTCTTCTCCCTTTTCAGGATGGCCACCAGGAAAGGTACAGAGAAAGCCTCTACAACGAGCACCAGCTGAGGAACTACAACCCCCGCCCACCTGCACATCTTTGCATGCACCGAGGACGGTGCAACCTTTAAGTGTGGGGAGGTCGATACCGATCTCTGTGGGTTAGTCACTTTCTTCTCAACACCAATTTTTATTTTTCATTGTTGCATTTGCATGTTTGATTGCATATTTTCTTGACTTTGTGCACATTTTACCACTTGGTTGAAGTAACATTTTCTTTTTCAAGAAACTTTTTATAGCATCTCACTAATTTGAATTAAACTTTTTGAAAAACTTGTTTGAAGAAATTTTATTTTGGAACATGGTTTAGAGCTCGAACACACAAAACCTGTGAGATTTTTGAGCCTATTTGATTGGTTACATCTTATCAACCAATATTTTATTTTTGGTGTGTGTTTTTCTCTCTAAAATTGTGATCTTTGTCTTGCTCAATTCTATATTTCCATTGTTTGATGTACGCATGCACTTATATGATTGAGGCCTTGTTTCACTAAAGCTTACATACCTATATCGCCTTACCCTTTCATTATCATTTGCAAACTAATTTGAGCCTATTTTACCCATTTGTTCTTTACTTTAGCTCATTACTAAATCTAAGCGGAAAATAATAATGTCCTTAATTTGAATCCTTGGTTAGCTTAGACTAGTAAAAGTGCTCATGATTTAAGTGTGGGGAAGTTGGGTTTGAGAATATTTAGTTTGAGTAATTGGGTGTTGTATATTTTTGTGAAAATGTGCAAAATAATAGTTGAACACATATTATTGCATTCAATACTTTTTTCATATGCATTGAAAAAAAAATAATAATAGAAAAAAAGTGAAAAAGAAAAGAAAAAGAGCAAATATTAAAAGGGGACAAAATACCCCAAAGTAAGTGTTGGTATCAATACATATGTACTGTACTCAAATTTAGAATGCATGAATATGTGGAAAACACAGTTAATGGGAAGTTAGATTTTGCATTTCAATTAAATGGATTGTCCTAACTTAGGTTGGAAGTTTAGGTTAATTAAGGATTCAGATTTTAGTCCACTTGACCAAATACAATCCTACCTTGACCCTAACCCCATTACAACCCTTAAAAGACCTCTTGATATGTGTATTTGTGCATTAATTCTTTGTTGATTGGTAGAAGAAAAGCAAGCCTTAGAAAGCAAGGTTAGTAGAGAATTGAGAGATCAAACCTTAAACACTTGAGCGATTAGAGTGCATACACTTCTAGTGAGGGTTCGATGCTCAATTCCTTGTTCCCTCCTTTCATGAGCTATCTTCTTCTTGCAAGTTATTTGCACTTCATTTTTATGAATTGAATTAGTGAAATTCAGTTCATATTTGTTCTTGAAAGATTTATTTACTTTTCTTCACCAAGTAGGTAGAATCATTTTAGCATGTAGTTGCATTGCATGAGTCCTGCTTTTCCCTACTCATTTATTTTGTCTCCTTGAGCTTAGCATGAGGACATGCTAATGTTTAAGTGTGGGGAGGTCGATAAACCACTATTTATGGTTTATATTGCGCTTAATTGAGTGGTTTTATCAAGCTTTTTACCCACTTATTCATACGATTTGCATGATTTTACAATTCCTACCTAGTTTAGTTCTATGATTGAAAACTTGCTTCTTAGAGATCTTTTAATTATGTATTTTAATTCTCCTCTATACCATTCGATGCCGTGATCTGTGTGTTAAGTGTTTCAGGCTTCATAGGGCAGGAATGGCTTAGAGAATAGAGAGGAAGCTTGCAAAAAGGGAAGGAACACAAGAAATAAAGGAGACAACCAGCGAACAGCGACGCGCACGCATGGCTGATGTGTGCACGCAAATTGGACAAAATCACAGCGACACGTACGCGTACTTGACGCGTACGCATGGATTGGAGTTCACGCAAATGACGTGAGCGCATGCCTGACGCGCACGCGTGGAGAGGAAATTGCTGAATGACGCGTACGCGTGACTGACGCGTACTCGTACCTACGCGATCTGCAGAAATTACAGAATACGCTAGCGACAGTTCCGAGCCGCGTTTTGACCTAGAGTTCAGCTCAGAAATACAGATTAAAGTCAGGGAACATGTAGAGACTCAAGATATCAGAGATCATAATACACTTTTCATAATTTAGATGTAGTTTTTAGAGAGAGAGAGAGGTTCTCTCCTTTCTCTTAGGATTAGGATTAGGACTCCTCTTAAAGGACTTAGGAATATTTTTATCTTCTTCATCACAGGTTCAATGTTCTTTTTATCTATTTTCTCTTTTATTTGTTTATGAACTTTTCATGTTAGGATTTTCTTAAATAATATAATTTGAGGTATTTCAGACTCATGATTGCTTTTCCTTATTTATAATTTAGATTATTTACTATTGGCTTTGGTTGATTAATTGGTAACTCTTGAGTTGTCAAACTCATCGTGATTGATAATTAATATCTTTGCTGATTAATTTAGATTCCTATAACTCTAGTCTTTCCTTGAGGAGTTGACTAGGACTTTAGGTATTAAATTAATTTGTCCACTTAACTGACCTTCATAGTTAGAGGTTGACTTAGTGGGAGCAAAAATATGATTCTCATCACCATTGACAAGGATAACTAGGATAGGACTTCCAGTTTTCATACCTTGCCAAGAGTTTTATTAGTTATTAATTTATTAATTCATGCAATTTATTTCTCTTGTTCAAACCTTTTTAAAACCCAAAAATACTGTTTTCCATAACCAATAATAAATCATACTTCCCTACAATTCCTTGAGAAGACGACCTGAGGTTTGAATACTTCGGTTTATAAATTTTATTGGGTTTGTTACATGTGACAACCAAACGTTTGTAAGAAAGGTTGATTGCCTGGTTTAGAAACTATACTTGCAACGAGAATTTATTATAACTTCTAAACCATCAATCTTTGGTTCTTCAATGTGTAAGTAAACTTAGTGAATAAAATGAAATATAAAACTCACACATCAAACAATGACACCTGTTGAAGTTGTTGCAATACCTAAGTGACATAGAGGTGGAACACATGGGTGCTGTGGAACTTAGGAAAAAGAAGATAGAAGTGAAAAGCAATCACATAGCAGGCATGGTCCACAAAGCTTAGAAAGCTAAAAAATATGTCATTAGGTAAGCCTTCAATCCACTTTCACAATTCCAAAATCTTAATGCATGAAATAGGTGATGTAAATAAAGGTAGATCATAAACAAGCATCATCTAATAAAAAAAATGCGTTGATAATATACAACTGCCTAACAATGGATGATGAATGCATGGTGGCCAAAACATGCAATTCAAAAGATTTAGGAGCTCGAAGGCAATGTAACATATACTTGGTATTCACAAATGCCAAACATGAAAACTCAAAACCAAGTGGCAAAACTCAACCTCAACAAAGAAATCCAAGAATAGAGATTAACAACAATGATGTTAAGATAACATCTCATCATTAATCAGCAGCAAAAAATGGTAAACAAGATTAATAATCCAACATTTATAATGAAAATAGAAAATTAAACGAAATTTAAATTTACTAAATAACTAATTAACTAATCAACTATCTAAAAGCAATGGTGTTAAATGGTGTTTGGTAGTGTTGGAAGATGGTTGAAGGGTGGAAATAAAAGAAGAGAAGAAAGAAGAACGAGAGAAATAGAAAGAGGAGAATAAATGAAGGTGGTGAGACAGGGCACTCCACGCGTACCCGTGGAGTGACGCGTGAGCGTGGATGCATAAATTGGGAGCGACACGTACGCATGGGTCTTGCGTACGCGTGATGGGTTATTTAGAGATGCGATGCGTACGCGTGGGGTGACGCGTACGCGTGGGGTGACGCGTACGCGTGGATTGCTTTTGTGCCAGAGGCACAAATCCAGCACGCAACTCGCATAACTCTCGGGTTTTTCTATGGGAGGTGAAATTTTTTGATCCACGCGTATGCGTGGGCGACGCGTGCGCGTGGATGGTCAAAATTCTTCGCGTCACGTGTTTGTGTGGCTTGGTGCTCTATTTTTCAAAATTTTTCTATGTTTTTGCACCAAACCAAGCATTCCAAACTTCCAAACAGCTACCAAAACATCATAAAACCTTATTTAACCTATTAGACTACCAAATAAAATCAACTAACTAAACAAAACATGAAATTAAACTAATTTACCAATATTTACAAAAGGGAAAAAGGAAAGATGTTACCATGTTGAGGTGTCTCCTACCTAGCACTTTTGTTTATTGTCCTTAAGTTGTACTTATAGGGGGCTCTTCATCAAGGTGGCTTGTGCTTGAATCCATCTTTGAACATCCACCAATGCTTGGACTTCCACTGTGCTTCATCATTCATAGTTAATAACTCCAAGCTTTAATGGAGTTCTTCACAAACCATGGGCTCCCAATATTGATTCTCTTTGTGCGATCCGAATCCCACCCTTTGTTTTCACACCCATCTTTAAGTTGATCACATTGATTCCCTCCGAGTGGTGGAAAAGCCAAATTCTCATGAGGACACCAAACTATCCTCCTAGACCCATTCAATTGAGAAACACACCAATCCATGCTCTTTAATTTTGAGCTTCCAACCATAATGAGCCTAGATTTACACCGCCAATCACTAAATATTCTCCTCTTACGCTTTATTCCACAAAGTACCCTAAGTTGACCATCCGTTTCAAGCAAACCAAATTCAAGTGGGATAATAAAGCTAAGAGTTAGAAGTTTTACCCACTCAAATGAAGGATTAGATGGCAACCTAGGTAGAGAAGTTCCCAGCGGTCTTGATAAAGTGCGTTCTACTCCCGTCCATCCTCTTCTAGAGGCTTCCACCACTTGGCCAGGTACTTCAAGCTCAACCTCTTGCCAGGTTTCCTCAAGTTCAAGTTCCTCTTCACCAATTTTTTCTAGCTCTTCCCCATCACTCAAATCATAAATAGGAGGTTGAGTGAAATCTACCTTATCTTCAATTCCAAGCATAGTGGGGAAGGACTTTTCAAGCTCGAAAGGATCATATGTTGATGCGGAATCATCATGTATATGGGGGCTAGTTGCTTGTACCACTTCTTCCAATCTTTCTTCTTGGTAGCTTTCTTCCAATTCCTTCTCTTCTTCATTGCTCACCAAGTGGGTGGGAAGTGAGGTATCTTCTTCTTTAATCTCCATGTCAAGCCCAATGGGAGAGGATTCAATCATAGATAGAAGCTCATCAATGATTGAACTCATCTCTTGATCAACCCCTTCAGAATCTTCAACCGTGATATGCTTCGGAGGTTGTACACTCCCCTCCTTAGCACCAATTTTACACTTCATGGAAGAAGGCTCTTCAACTTGAGATTCCTCTATGTACTCAACATATCCTAAATATCTAATCACTACTTCCTCTTGTTCATTAATCTCTACCTCCTCCTCCTCCTGTTGCACTTCTTGCTTTAACTCCTCTTCCTCACCTTGAAGCTCCAATTTCACTATCTCACCAAGCTCTTTGGTTGCTTCTCCATATTTCAACAATGGGAGTGCCTTGATCGTGCGAGCTTAGGTAGGATGATTACATGTTGCTAACGGCTTCCATCATAATAGCAACCTTGGCTTCTATCTCCTTGAACTCCTCTTCATGCTTCATACATTTAGCTAGAAGCTCTTGTTGCTCTCGCATTAGGTCGTCCATTGAAGGTGGTGGTGGAAGAGAATGTTCATCATTTAAGGGAAAGGCATTGTAGTCAGAAGGTGGTTCATATTGGTGAAAGTCTTGGGGTGGTGTATATGGAATTTGTGGTTCTTGGGAGTGTTGGTGTTGGAATGGTGGTGGCTCTAGATATGGTTCATATGGTGGTTGGTATGATGGGTATGGATTAGGATCATATGGAGGTGGATGGTGGTATGAGGTTTGTGAGTATGGTGGAAGGCTATATTGAGGAGTGGGTTTATAGGAATATGATGATTTTGGTTTACAACCACAATGAGGGTCATCACACACATTAGATTGGTATGCATCATCAAGAGTTGGATTGTACCTATAAGAAGCCGGAGGAGGTTGTTGCTAAAAAGGTTGTCTATAAGCTTGGGGCTCCTCCCACCTTTGATTACCAAATCCTTGATGCACATCCCCATTGAAGCTTCCATTTTCTACAACATAATTATAACCATAATCATAGCCAGAAGGATGAGAATTTATAATAACAAGAGAAAATAAAAACAAATACTAATAAGAAACAAAGAGAGCAAAATCCCGCAACAAGCAAAAACTAACAAACAAACCAAAAATCAAGCTATTCACAATATATACAATAGCCAACAACATAGCACCATTGTAATTCCCCGGTAACGACGCCATTTGATCGACAGAGTTTATTTGGTGGTCTAGAAATTTCTCTCATAAAAATAATATCTTTATTGTAAGCATAGCTTCCAAACCAACAAACAATCCTCCCAATCAAAATTTGGTTGTCATGAGTACAAACCCCAATAAAATTTAACCGAAGTATTTAAATCTCGGGTCGTCTCACAAAGAATTGCAATGAAGTGGTCAATTATTGGCTATGAAGGTACAAGGGGGTTTAAACCAAAGTCTAATAAGACAAGCTAATCTCAATCCAAAAGTCCTAATCAACTTACTAATTGAATTAGCAAAAGATTAGCGTCAATGGAAACAATATTAGCTAACAACTCTAGATCGCCAACATGAGTTGGATATTCATGACTTAAGATCACCTAATTACTCTTTCCAAGCCAAGAATGCTCAAAAGCTACTCTAACATCCTACCAAATATTTTATCAAACACTTGTAAATAGTAAAATCTACTAACTACCAATTGCAAGGGAAGTAAAATCAACACTCAAATCAACAATAAAAGAACATCAAACATCAAATTTCATTAAATAAAGATCCAAATCCAGCATAAGTGCATGAACATAAAAAAGGCATAAAAGGAAAATTAACACTACAAGCTAAGAGAGTGAAGGTGTAGAAGCAAGAAATTATAAAGAAAACAAGATGAAAACAACAATTGAACCCTAGATCTAAGATGCAAAATAGCCTAAGAACCTTAATTCTGGAGAGAAGAGGTAGCTTCTATCTCTAGAAACTAACCTACATGATGCCAATCCTACAACTAAGTGCTCCCCCTTTGCCCAAGCTTGAATTCTGCATGAAAAACCCTAAAAAAGGGGATGGATTTGGGCCTGGACAGCTCAGAAATCACCCCCAATGTTTTCACTTTAATGAGGTCACATGCGAGCAGTGGCGCGTACTCGTGGGTCACGCGTAAGCATCGCTTGGCATTTTCCATCCACGCGTGCGCGTTGGCGTATGCACTCCAAATCTTTGTTCTTGCACGAATTCTCCACTTTGTATGCTTTTCTCTTCACTCCTTTGATCCATTCTTAGCCTTTTCAACCTGAATTCACTAACAAACATATCAAGGCATTGATGAGCGGATAATTTATACATTTTTTGGCATTATTTTTAGGTAGTTTTTAGTATGTTTTGGTTACTTTTTATTATATTTTTATTAGTTTTTATGTAAAAATCACATTTTTGGACTTTATTATGAGTTTGTGTGTTTTTTTGTAATTTCAGGTATTTTCTGGCTGAAATTGAGGGACCTGAGCAAAAATCTGATTTAGAGGCTAAGAAAGGACTACAAATGCTGTTAGATTCTGACCTCCCTGCATTCAAACGCATTTTTTTGGTGCTATAGAAGTCCAATTGGCGCGTTCTCAATTGGGTGGGAAAGCTAACATCTTGGGCTTTCCAGCAATGTATAATAGTCCATAATTTTTTCGAGATTTGATGGCCCAAACTGGCGTTTAACGCCAGCTAGAGACCCTTTTCTGGCGTAAAACGCCAAAACGGGCATACTTCTTGGCGTTAAACGCCCATTTTGGCACCCAAGGTGGCATTTAACTCCAATTTGAGGCACATGCACATGGGAGCTTGAAAGCTCAGCCCAAACACTCACCAAGTGGGCTCCAAAAGTGGATTTCTACACTATCTACACCTAGTTATTCATTTTCTGTAAACCTCAGTTACTAGTCTAGTATAAGAACTACTTTTAGAGATTTATTTTGGAACTTATGAAATTTTACATCTCATATTGTATCTTCTACGGCAGGAGTCTCTAAACCCCATAGGTGGGGGTGAGGAGCTTTGCTGTGTTTCAATGGATTAATGCAATTACTATTGTTTTCTATTCAATAACGTTTGCTTCTATTCTAAGATACTCACTCGTACTTCAGTATGAAGAATGTGATGATCTGTGACACTCATTATCATTCTCAAATTTATGAACGCGTGCTTGACAATCACTTCCGTTCTATCTGAGCTCAATGTAGTCATTGGGCGACCGCTTGAGTGCGTATCTCTTGGGTTTCTAATCCATGAGTTTGACTTGCATCTCCTGACAACAGAGCATTCAAACACGTGAGATCAGAACCTTTGTGGTAGAGGCTAGAACTAATTGGCAGCATTCCTGAGATTCGGAAAGTCTAAATCTTGTCTGTGGTATTTCAAGTAGGATCTGGGACGGGATAACTGTGACGAGCTTCAAACACACAAATATTGGGCGCAGTGACAGTGTGCAAAAGGATAGAGAGATCTTATTCCGACACAAGTGAGAACCGACAGATGATTAGCCTTGCGGTAGCTGTGCCTGGTATTTTTCATCCGAGACGAGAGATTCGACAGTTGATTAGCCTTACAGAAACTGTACCTGGACTATTTTCACTGAGAGGATGGATGGTAGCCATTGACAACGGTGATCCACCAACATACAGCTTGCCATGGAAAGAAGCCATGCATGTTTGGCGAAGAAGACAATTTGAAAGCAGAGATTCAGAAGACAGAGCATCTCTGAAACATCAACCTGTTCTCCATTATTGAATAACAAGCATCATTCATTTCATGCTCTTTTACTTTTTTACAAACGAAATCATTTTTTTCACTAATCTCCTGACTAAGAGTTACAGGATAACCATAGCTTGCTTCAAGCCGGCAATCTCCGTGGGATCGACCCTTACTCGCATAAGGAATTATTACTTGGACGACCCAGTGCACTTGCTGGTTAGTTGTGCGGAGTTGCAAAGGTGTGATTGCAATTTCGTGCACCAGGCATATAGTGGAATCAAAAGTGAATTAAAATCACCAAATTAAAGGCTTAAAAAGCATGTTTTAACACTTAAGCACAAATTAAGGGAGAAATATAAAACCATGCTATTTCATTGAATAAACGTGAGAAAAAGTGATAAAATTCCCCAAAATAAGCACAAGATAAACCACAAAATTGGGGTTTATCAATAAGTCGGACCCATAAGCAACTACAATTAATATTCAATGATAATTAATATAGTTTAACAATGACATTCAATTAAAAATATTGCTGAAAAATTAACAGCGACATTCATAGTTTAATCTACATAATTATATATTGCTAAAAAATTAACAGCGACATTCAATTAAAAATATTAAGTAAAAATTATAGAATAAGAAGAGCAGTGTATCCCAAATGATTTAGAATTTTCTTCTGGACAGATAAACAGAGCGCAAATATAAAATTAGGAAACTGAGACACATAGAAAGCGGATAAAATTAAGAGGACAAAAACACATAGAAAGTTAAACACGAAAAATCTGAACTAGATTCCAAAGTTGGAAAATTGAAACACAGTGATGCATGGATCACCTGAACAAAAGAAACCCTCGAGAAAGATGAACTACGAAATTCAAAAATGACGCAGTAAGGAAAAAAATAACAATGGCAAAGACATGGTATGAACTTAAACAAAATAAACCACGAACAAAGACTAACAATAACTAAGCCTCATCAAATTATAAACATTAATTCAACTTTAAAAATTAATTTGTAGACGAAAAAAGAACTTAAAACCTTAATGCCTTCAGGTTCGACAAAGGCATGAAGTAGAGGAATGGAGGAACGTCGGTGGCAGCAGCGCAGCGGAGCACAAATTGCAGAGGAACGTTGTCGGTGGCGCAAAAAGAGAGACTCATCATAGAGAAAGGAATGGAGAAGAAAGGAAGGAAAGAAGGAAGGAAAGGAAGCTGACCTGGATTATCGCAGAGGACGGCGTTGACGATGTCGCCGAAGGAGATCGATGCCAGAGGAGATGTCACCAGAGAAGATCGTCGGAGATCGTCGCAAAGGCCATCCAGGAGCAACAACGTCAAAATGCGTAGCATTTCAAGTTTCAACTTTCAACGAGGTTTTCTGAAATTTGGGGTTGATAATTCTTCTTTTAACATAGGTGATAACGGCGGTTCAAAACTGCTATAATTATGATAACCGCCACAAATCCAAAAAAAATTATGGCAACAACAAAAAATGCCAGAATATAGAAATATTATGGAAGTTTTGAGGAACCGTCGTAATATGAATGCCGTTTTAACATCCTTTTTTTGTAGTGTAACATAATATTTCTCCCAAAATACATGCAGTTAAAGATCTAATTATGCTTTTAATTATGAATACTTTCAATTTGCCAAAAAACATTCAGTTAACTCTAACATTTTTTACACTAGAAATGACCTAGTTATAAAATTAAAAGCAGTGTAAAGAACCAAATAAAAAGAAAAAAAATATAAAGACCTAATTGCAAATTTGATAAAACTATAAAGACCAATAGAATAATTAAACCATATATATATATAAGGACTAATGTATTCATTATCTTATGGGGGTAAGTGCTCCCAATGAGATTCCAAAATTACTCAGTAGTTAAGATTAGTTGTTCCCACTACAGTATTAATTTTGACCCCATTCCTCATATCCCTAACCCTTTTTCCCTTTCTCAGTTTTCTTTCTTTACTCCAGACTCAAGAGTTACTGTCGCTACCCACCTACCTTATGTCTCTATCGCTGACGTTGCTACGGTGCCGCTACCCCTTTCTCCCCATCAATACTACATTAAGTCTCTTCAACGCATGCATCGCTGCCATTTAGCCTTTCTCTTTGCGTCGCTGCTCCATTATCTGCGTCTAATGTTTGTTCTGTGTTTCTCTTTACCGACATTTATCGCCATTCTATCATCGTCTCTCAACTCTCTAGTTTCCAACCACTTCAGGCATCGGCCGCACCACACCTCTTCAGTCTTTAGCCTCTGGAGTCTCTTCATGAGTTCGTCCCTGGTGCCTGTTGGGCACTGCACTACTGCTAGCTACTGCCTCTTGAAGTCTTGGACTCTTGGTAGTTGGTACATTCATTGATATGCTTATTTCATTGCTTGGATTTGGCATTTTTTTAGTAAAATTTGATTTTATCTTATTTAGTAATAATAATTTGATTTTGACAAAGATTTTGTGAATTGTGATATTGTTCTTTGTTGCTGCTGTTTGAATAATTGAATGATTTATGTTTGTGTGTATTACTTTATAATTAAATTAGGATACTGCTCTTTGTTGCTGCTTAAAATTAATTTGAATGACTCACTACAAGAAAAATAGCCTTTCGCCATGCTTTTAAAGCGTGGCAAAAAGTGCGAAAAAAGCTTAGCGATAGCTTTTCGCCACGCTTTTTGAGCTATTGGCATGCTTTTGAAAGGATCACATTAACCGAGAGATTATTGTCGGTCTAGAATTTCTCAATAGGATTTCGTTGCAAGCATAGTCTAAATCAACAATTAACTCTCAATCAAAGTTTAAAAGATTGTCACAATACAAACCAAAATAATCGGGAGTAGAATCCCAGGTAGTTTGCCCTAGGAATTACAATCGAGTGCTCAATTATTAGCTATGAGGAATGGGGGTTGATAACAATTAACAAGAAATTAAAAGACAAGAGAGTAAATGGCAATTAACAAACAAAAGAATAGAAACTCAAATGATAAAAATCTCTTGGCTAGGTTGATGGTCAAGGATCACTTTCCTTGTCACTAACCACAATATGATATTTATAAGAGCAATCCCACTTTGTCATCCCCAACATTAGAGGAAAGTCAAATGGGCTTAATTAATCCTAATATATAAGTCCTAGCCAACTCATTAATTAACTTAGTGAAAGACTAGCGTCAATGGAGACAAGACTAATTAAGATATCTAAATTATCAATCAACTTGGATATTAGTAACTCAAGGTCACCCAAGTTACCAACCCAAGGCAAGAATGCAAAAATCTACTCTAAAAATAAAAGAAGCATTTTATCAAATACTTAATATGCATAAAAGAAAACACATGGCAAATTGTATGAATAATAAAATCTATAACTACCAATTGTAAGAGAATAATAACAATAGCTCAAACAAACATCTAAGGAACATAGAACATCAAAATTGCATTAAAGGAACTCCAAATTAACAAAGGTTCATGAACATAAAAAGTATCAAAATAAAGAGAGTAACAAGTAAAAATTACAAGAACTATGATGCTAGAACAAAGAATTGTAAATGAAACTAAATTAAAACAAGAATTAAATTCTAAACTAAGGAGAGAACTTAACATAAAACTCTAAATTCTAGAGAGAAGAGAGAGCTTCTCACTCTAGAATTGACCTAAAATATAATAAAATCCTAAACCATGACTACTTGGTTCATCCCCCTTCAATCCTTGGTTTAATAGCATTAGAAAATGAGTTAGATTGGGCCCAAAATGGCTAGAAATCGCAGATCACGTGTTGCATTAAGTGAGTCACGCACTGCATGTCATCCATACGCGTGAGGCATGCGTACGCGTGACTTAACTCCATGTCCACTATAGACAATTCCATATCATTTTGAAGTTCTGGATGTTAGCTTTCTAATTCCACTGGAACCGCCATATTCGAACTTCTATAGTTAAGATATGATCGATTTAGTACGAAGAGGTCAGGACTGACAGCTTTGTAAATCCTTCATTTCTTTATGAATTCTCCTACTTTGCATGTTTTTCTTCAATTCTTCAAGCCATCATTGACTTCAAAACGTTAAATCACTCAAGAAAACATGTCAAGACATCAAATGGGAGAAAAGTGAATTAAATTTTATAATTTAAGGGCCTAAAAAGCATGTTTTTAACTATTAAGCACAACTAAGAGAAATTCACAAAACCATACTATTTCAGTGAATAAATGTAAGAAAGGTTGATAAAATACACCAAATTGAATACAAGATAAACCATAAAATTGTGGTTTATCAACCTCCCCAAATTTAAACAATAGCATGTCCTCATGCTGAACCCAAGAAAAACAAGAAAGTGGTATCGATATTTATTCGATGCAAACTATCTATCTGCAATCTATCTAAATGCATACAACTACTTGGTCAAAATAAATCAATTTTCAAGAATACATATATGAACACAAGGGCTAAAGTAATCACAACCAAGTCAAATCCAACAATTGATTGGAGTTCTTAGAAAAGAATTTACAAATTTGAAAGATAAGAAATAATAACCGGTGGAAATATAGAATTGAGCAATCGAACCCCTCACCAGATATATATACGCTCTAGTCGCTCAAGTGTATAGGGTTGATTCACTCAATTCTCCTTTAATCATGCTTTCTAAGATTTATTCTTTATCTAACAATCAACAATTATTCAATGCATGCATACAAATATCATGAGGACTTATCCAAAGGTTGTAATAAGGCTAGGGTAAGGGTAAGTATGCATATAGTTAGTGAGCTTGAAATTTGAATCCTTGATTAACTTAAGCTCTCATCTAACACACATAACAACCTATACAATTTTTTTAATGCAAAACTAGCTACCCATTATTCATTTTTTTCACACACTCATGCATTCTTTTCAATTCACATCCCATATGTATTATTCTTATTACTTTACTTTGGGGTTAACATTTATCACCTTTTTATTGCTTTCTTTTTCTCTTTCTCTTTTTCTTTTCCTTCTTTTTTATTTCTTCTTTTTTTTCTTCTTTTCAAAATAAAATATATACAAGAGTATCAATACATATGGTTTAAATATTTAATGCATGAATATGTACCCAATTTCCAAGATCTTCAACAAAAATACAAAAAATACACTTTTATCTCAACCAATGTTCCCAAGCTTCTCCACACTTAATTGATACACACTCTCATTTAAGGGTAGTGATGTGCTAAAATTAAGAACAAAAGGGATTAAACAGGCTTAAAATTAGTTAACAAAGGTGGATAAAAGGGTAAGACCATTTGGGTAAGTGAGCTCAAATGAAATCAAGGCCTCAATCATATAAATGCATTCATACATAAAATAACGGACATAAAGAATAAAAAAAATTAAAGATTACAATCATAAAAAGAGAATAATACACACAAGAATGAAAATAGTGGTTAATATGATGTAACCACACAATTAGGCTCAAAACTCACATGGTTGTATGTTTTTAGCTCAAAAACCATATTCCACAATATATAATTCAAGCTAGTTTTATGATAAATATTTTAACTCAAATCAATTTTAGAATGCCCTATAGATAAATTCCTTGGAAAATTTTATTATTTTGACTAAGCTTATCATATATATATGCATATATGAAAAAAAATGCAATCAACTAAGAAAAAATGCAAATAGAGCTCTAAAATATATACAAGCCAAGAAAAAAGGACTAAGAATTCTAAAAGACCTATAATGAATCCATATTTGACGATAAACTTTGGATTGCTTTGAGTGGATTTCATCATACAAACCCACATTTATTCATCTAAATAGCATGCTTTTGTGGTTTCTCTCAAAATTGTGCCTAATTGTGAAAACATGCTCTTTTGTGCTTACTTTAATCAATTTTTATTCCACTTTCATGCCATTCAATGCCTTGATGATTTTGATGAGTGATTTTAGGTGTAAGAGGTTGGAATGACTTGATAAGAGTGGAAGAGAAGCATGTAATTGGGAGAAAATATGAAGAAAACAAAGGAGAAGCACACAGCCATGTGTGCGTACGCACAACTCTTGTGCGTACGCACACACCTGTGCGTGGGTGTGCGTGTGCACAGGTACCAGTGCGTGACTTCATTAAAAAGTCATGTGGCTCACGATTTTGAGGGCTTTTTGGCCCATTTCTGATGGCTTTGAAGCATATATAAAGGAGCAAGCAACCATATATCATACCATACTACACCATACTTCATACAACACACTTAGGAGTAGTTTTAGGGTAGTTTTAGGTTATATTTTCTCTCAACTTTCTTAGGGTTCTTAATTAGGGTTTTGTAGAATTTTATAGTTCAAGTTTTGATCTTTGATCTTTAATTTCTCTTTTACACTACTTGTTCTATACTTTCTTATATTTTCATTTCCTTTATCAACACATGCATAGTTTTGCAATTTTGAGTTTGTGTTAATGAAATTGATGTTTGATGGTTATTATATGTTTGTTTGAGTTACTAGTGTTGATTTTGATCATTTGTGGTCCATAGTTTTTATCATTTTTCCAATTTTGCCATATTTTATTATTTTGCCCACTATGTGTTTCATGAAATGCCAATTTTGATTATGGGGTAAATTTTCACCCCTTGACTTGGGGAAATGAGTATATGGATTACTAGAGTCATAATGTCCGACATTTAATGATAATTCTTGGGTTGTTAGTTGTTATTATTTCCACTAACGCTAGCTTTTTTATTAAGGTAATTAGTAAGTTAGCTAGGATTTGTGGATTAATAATAATTATACCCGCTTGACTTACTCTTCGATGTTAAGGGTTGACTAGGTGAGATTAATCCATTATAATTATCATAGTTGTGGTTATGGCAACAAAGGGATTCCATAACTCATCCCAAGTCAAGGTTCTATTTTGTTTTGAACCATATTTCCATCAATTTTGAGTCTTACTTGTTCATATTACATACATAATTCTTTTATTCCTTTATTAGTTTTTTAGTTGCAATTTTGAATGTTTTTTATTTCTTTAACTTTTTACTTCAATCATTGAAACTCCTTGATTCTCACAACTAAAATTGTGCACTTATTGTCACTAGTTCCTAGGGAGAACGACTCGAGGTTTAACTACTCTTGGTTATTTTTAATTTGAATTAAACTTTGATTGATGGTCAATTGTTGGGTTTGGACTATACTTACAACGGAAAAATTCTATGTTTTGTGAAATTCCTAACCCACTTTAGGCCATTCATCAGCCTAGTAATAGAATAAAATAAAATGTGAAAGTGGTTGGAATTATAAAATTTTCAGCCAAGATTGGCCAGCCGGTCAGACGACCGACCTCCCAACACTTAAAAGTTTGCACGGTCCTCCGTGCATTCAAAGATGAGCAAAGGGGTACGGTAAATTCATGGATCGCCACCTTCAACTGGTGGATCATCCGGCTGCTGTATGTTTTTTCTTTTGCATCCATTGTTGCTAATGATTACTCATCTTGAAAAATATAAAAAACTATAGTAAGATGAGTAAATTTAAATATAAGGAAGCATATATAATTGGAATGAGGTAAGAATCACTAAAGTGAAGTGAGTTAATAAGTGTGTGACATTAAGGAAAATAGTATGAGAATTCTAGGTTGTGCGCAGTTTAGAATACACATACACTAGCTTAGAAAGCTATGTCACAATTATACAAAAGAAGTATGCACTTCACTCATTCATGTGTGCTTGAGATACTTTTAAAAGAAACTTGTAGGTTAAGACAAACAAACAAGTGATAAAGAATCATGAAATCATTCAAGCAAGAATCAAGCTATTGTGAAATGGACACAGAAATTGGTTGATGTGCAAGGAAACTTAATGAACCAAATAAAATCTGAAACTGAAATATCAATCAATAACACACTTTGAATTTGATTTCGCATCACCTAGTTGACATAAAGTGGGAAACATGGGTGTGATGAAACTTAGGAAAAGAGAGATATAAGGTGAGATCAATAGCAAGCATGGTCCACAAAGCTTAAAAAGCTAAAAAAGATGTCACTAGGTAAGCTTATAATCTAATTTCACAATTCCACAATCTCAATGCATCAACTAGGTGGTGTAAATAAAAATTAATCATAAACAAGAATCATCTAACAAAAAATGCATCAACTACACATAATTATCTAATAATAGATAGTGAATTCAAATTACATGGTGGCTAGCTACAACATGCAATTTAGAAATCTAACAACATTCTTGAAGGTAATGTCATAAGTACTTGGTATGCACAAATATCGAGCATGCAAAACCTAATACCAAGCAACAAATTATAACCTCAACAAAGGAATTCAACAATGAACATTAACAATAATGATGCTAAAATAGCCAGTAATCAGCAGCAATATCTTAGCACAATCAGCAAATCAAATCAATAATCCAACAATTATCACCAAAATCTAATCGATCCCAATTGCCTAATCTATCAAAACAGAGAATTAAACTAACTAACTAACTAATGAAGATGGTGGTATATGGTGAATGATGATGATGTGAGGGAGAAGAGAAGAAGAGATAAGGGGGAAAAGAAGAGAAGAGGAGAGAGAAAGAAAAGAAGTGGAGAGAAGAAAAGAAAAGTATGTGAGATAGGGGGTCATGTGTACACTAAAGGCATGCGTACACATGAGATGGGAAAAATAGTAGTTGTACGAACACGGAAGGTGTGCGTACGCGTGACAATTTTTTTTTTATTTTTTTAAGGTTGTGCGCATACTGTGCAGGGGCACAACACTCGCACGAACCAAGCTTGGTTCTATCTTGGTGTCATGCTTACGCATGAGGCATGTGTACACATGATATGGTGGAATCGTGGGGGTCACGCGTACGCGTAGGGCATCCATACACGTGACATGGTGGTCTATTTTTAAAAAATTTTTCACTTGTACAAAACCAAGCATTCCGAATGCCCAACAAGTTACCAAAATAATACCAAACCTTAGTAAACATACTAAACTACCAAATAAACCTAACAAAGATAGTAGAAAATAGAATTTAAACTTATTTACCAATATATACAAAAGAAAAAGTGAAAGAATTTACCATGATGGGTGTCTCTCACCTAGCACTTTTGTTTAAAGTCCTTAAGTTGGACATTTGGAAAGCTCCTTGTTATGGTGGCTTGTACTTATACTCATCCTTGAACTTCTAACAATGCTTGAATCTCTAAAATGCTCCAAAATTCCAAATTAAGTGTACCAAGCTTTGATGAAATTTCAAACAAGCTATGAGCTCCCAAGGTTGATCTTTATATATTCCAGGGTCCCAAATCTTGTTTCTACACCCTTCTTCAAGTTGATCATTGAAATTCCAATTAGGTGGCAAACATTTCGAATTCTCATTCAAGCACCAAATCATCCTTCTACACCCAAGCATTTGAGCTCTACACCAACCTTTGAATTTAAACCTTGATGATCCAACCATTACAAACTGAGAATTGTGTTTTCAACCACTAACCATCTCTCTTTTGCTCTTAAATCCACAAAGTGCTCTAAGTTGACCATCCGTCTCAAGCAAACCATATTCAAGCGGAATAAAAAAGTTTAGGCATAAGATATTTATCCACTTGAATGAAAGAATAGATGGTGATGGCTTAGGGGTAGATGTCTCCAATGGTCTTGACAAAGAAATTTCCATTCCCGTCCGTCCTTTTTGAGGGACTTCGTCCACTTGATAAGCTTCTTCAAATTCAATCTCTTCTTCATCAATTTCTTCTAACACTTACCTATCACTTAAGTCATAAGCCAGAGGTAATCTAAAATCTATCTCAACATCAACCTCAAATTTGATGGTGGCAAATTCATCAAACTCAAAAGGATCATATGTTGGCATAGAATTATCGTCAATAAGAGAACTTGTTACTTGCTCAACTTCTTCCAATTCTTCATCATTCATCATATGCTTTGGAGGTTGTGCACTATCATCCTTAACATCACTTTCAAGCCTAATGGACGAAGGCTCTATAACTCTAGATTCCTTTTTGCATTCAACATCTCCTAAATCTTCAACCATTTCTTCATCTTCAAGGATCTCTACTTCCTCCACTTGTTGCAATGCATATGTCCACTCTCCATTTCCCAATTGAGACTCTAACCTCTCTTTCATACTACGCTCCTTGGTTGAAACCAAGTCTTCACATCCACTAACGGGAGTGCTTTGATTGTAGCAAGAGTGTTGTGTGTAATACCCTAATTACCCTAAACCTTACCTCATGCCGTAAAGCAAAGGATAATTAAAGGTCACGAGAATTCTAAGGCTTATACGATATTGTGTGCAAAGCTACAAGCTTAAAGGCGAAAGATATAGATACAAGATGACAAAGCATATGTAGATAGATGAGTATAATAGTTATAAAGTACTAGCCTGGTGCGCAAAATTGAACTCGCACAACTTCACCGGCAAGTGCACCGGGTCGTCCAAATAATTTCTCAGGTGAATGAGGGTCGATTCGACGAGGATTGTTGGATTGAGCAAGCTGTGGTTATCTTGTAGATCACAGTTAGGCGAATAGAAAGATAGTGGTTATTGTAAGCGCATAAAATAAACAATCAATAAAGAATAGATGTAGAAACAATAATAAAAAATCAGTTAAGGCTTTGGAGATGCTTTATCTTTCTGGATTAATATGTCTTACTGACTACTTCAACAATGAATGATTCGTTCTATAGCAAAGCTGTAAGTGATTAACTCATGTCCTCTCATCAAGTTAATCTCCCCTTAACCATAGCAAAGCTATTAGAGATTAACTCATGTCCTCTCATTAAGTTAACTCATGGTCGTTCACTATGGCCGAGGATGAAGCTTACGCAATTCATTCCCCTTGTGATCCTACTCAAAATGCCACATACGAGGTCAGATCTTCCGGATCGGAGAATGATGCTCTATGATTCTAGCCCTAGTACCACAGGAACCTCATCACCCATAACTCACCAGATTATATGTCATGTATCCTCGATGAGCCCAAGTGAATTATTGGTCCAGGTGATGTATTATCAAGCTTTAGCTCAATACTATCCGTGTCAGGACTCACAAAGAACTCATGTAGAGAATGGGACATAACTAGTCTCATTCGGCTAAAGAATGACAATACATCATAGAATGGAATCAAACATATATTGAAATAGAAACAGTAATATTATTAATCCATAGGAATTAGCAGAGCTCCTAACCTTAACTTATGAGGTTTATTTGCTCATAATTTATAGAGAGAAATTAGGTCTGAAAGTATGATATAAGTTGATACTTAAACCTAAGTGATCTCCTCTATATATAGGAGATGCTAACCCTAAAAGATGTTAATTTAAATTAAAAAAAATACAAAGATAAACTAAACTAAGCAAAAGAGTGTGAAAATCTACTTTAGGCCCACTTTAGTCTTGTGCTCATCCAAGCCTGGTGTTCGACTTAGAGAATGGTCATTGAATGCCAGTTGGGGGGTGAACTAGTGCTCCCTTGGTTCCTTGGTGGTGTTGAACGCTGGTTTTGGGCATTCAATGCTTGGCTTGCTCCCTTTTGGGCTTTGAATGCCAGTCTTGGGCGTTTAACGCTGGACTTTGATCCTTCTTGGGCGTTAAACGCCAAATGTGGGCAAGGATCTGGAGAAGAACTATAGACTATCATATATTGATGGATAGCTCTCGCAATTAGCTTTCCAACGTTAGCTCTCGTTGGAATGCATGGAGGCCAGGATCTGACAACATCTGCTATCCTTTCTTCAGCTCTGAACAAGACTTTGCCAATCTTGTTAATTTTTGCCCAAAAATCACCTAAAATTATAAAAAAAATACAAAGACTCAAAGTAGCATCCAAAAGGTGAATTTTGCACTAAAACATACTAAAACTTAATAAAACTTAACAAAATCTACTAAAAATACTAAGAAAATGCTATGAAAAAGCATATAAGAAATCCACTTATCATAGCTTTAGCCCGTGGAGTTTAGGCCGACTAGATATATAGACATAACAGAGTTTTGAAAGATAAAAATAGCATATACAATATCTCTCTTAAAGTTAGACTCTAAGGCAAATAAAGATACAAAAGTGAGAGTACTGAACAAAATATACAAAACAACTCCAAAATATGATAAGGGTCCTCCGCTCTGTCACCATCACGTAACTTACCGAGGTGGGTTATGACCTGCATCTGAAAAGTAACAACAACTTATGGAATGAGAACCAGAGGTTCTTAGTATGGTAACAGTGCCTAGTAATGTAAGATATAAGATTCTGGGACACTAGAGGCAATCCTAGAACTTCACATCAAGCATAAGATTCAAACATAAAGCATAACTAAATTTAAAACCATAATTTTAAAACCATAATAAAATGGGGTAATCTAACTTAGGAAATTTCTAAACTAACATTCACACCACTATCCCACAGCCTTCACCAGCCTAACCGCCAGAGATCCCATCATCACTGCCTATCAAACCTCTTCAATCCCAGTAGAAAACACAAGTAATTCATACAAATAAAGCACAAGTAACTATCAAATATAGCAGGTAAATCAAGAAGCACTTAAACATGTTATACAATTAGGCATATTATGCAAGTAAACAAAGCAAGCAACCATATAGAAGATGCACATGATGAATGCCTGCCCTATTGGCTGTGATATCACATTGTCGATTCAATTGCCAACCTGACACATTCCCATGGGAATGTCCTCTTTCGGTCACAAATAAAATGGGTACCCCCAAGGATATCATATCCAACACACGGTCTAGGGATATAGTGCCCGCGCACACTCTTGTGATTTCAAAAGGATGCGAGCGGGATACTGATGAGTGGATAATTTATACGCTTTTTGGCATTGTTTTTAGGTAATTTTTAGTATGTTTTAGTTACTTTTTATTATATTTTTATTAGTTTTTATGCAAAAAATTACATTTCTGGACTTTACTATGAGTTTATGTGTTTTTCTATAATTCCAGGTATTTCTGGCTGAAATTGAGGGACCTGAGCAAAAATCTGATTCAGAGGCTGAGAAAGGACTGTAGATACTATTGGATTCTGACCTCCCTACACTCAAACACGTTTTTCTAGAGCCACAAAAAATTCAATTGGCATATTCTCAATTGGGCTGGAAAGCTAACATATTGGGCTTTCCAGCAATATATAATAGTCCATTCTTTTTCCGAGATTTAATGGCCCAAACTGGCGTTCAACGCTAGCCAGAGACCCTTTTCTAGCATAAAACTCTGGAACTGGCATCAGAACTGGAGTTAAATGCCCAAACTGGCATCCAAGCTGGCGTTTAGCTCTATAAAAGGCCTATGCACGTGTAAATCTCAATTCTCAGTCTAAGCACACACCAAGTGGGCCCCGAAAGTAGATTTCTGCACTATTTGCACTTAGTTACTTATTTTTTGTAATCCTTAGTAACTAGTTTAGTATAAATAGCACTTTTTACTATTGTATTCGGATCTTATGCCATTTTTCATATTTGGGAGGCTGGCCATTCAGCCATGTCTAGACCTTTTTCTTTTATGTATTTTCCAACGGTGGAGTTTCTACACCTCATAGATTAAGGTGCGGAGCTCTGCGATTCTTCATGAATTAATGCAAGTACTATTGTTTCTCTTTCAATTCACGCTTACTTCTTCTCCAAGACATATTCTCGTACTTAATTCAGTTAAGTCAGAATGAAGGGTGACCCGTGGCAATCACCCACTATCTTCGTTACTCGCTTAGCCAAGATCCGCGTGCCTGACAACGACAAGCGGTCTACATGATGTTCAACATAGTCATTGGATGACAGCCAGAGTATAGTCTCTTGGGTCTCTGATCCACGGATTTGACTTGCCTCTCCTGACAACAGAACATTCGAATCTGTGAGATTAGAACCTTCGTGGTAGAGGCTAGAACCAATTGGCAACATTCCTGAGATCCGAAAAGTCTAAACCTTGTCTGTGGTATTCCGAGTAGGATCTGGGACGGGATGACTTTGACGAGCTTCAAACTCACGAATGTTGGGCGCAGTGATAGTGTGCAAAAGGATAGAGAGATCCTATTCCGATCGACAGATGATTAGCCGTGCAGTAGCTGTGCCTGGTATTTTTCATCCGAGACGAGAGATCCGACAGTTGATTAGCCATACAGAAACCGTACTTGGACCATTTTCACTAAGAGGACAGATGGTAGCCATTGACAATGGTGATCCACCAATATACAACTTGCCATGGAAGGGAGCACGCATGATTGGATGAAGACAATAGGAAAGCAGAGGTTCAAAAGCAACAAAGCATTTCCAAACGCTTATCTGAAATTCCCACAAATGAATTAAATAAGTATCTTTATTTTAATTTACGTTTTATTTATCTTTTAATTATCAAAACTCATAACCAATTGAATCCTCCTGACTAAGATTTACAAGATGACCATAGCTTGCTTCAAGCCGGCAATCTCCATGGGATTGACCCTTACTCGCATAAGGTTTTATTATTTGGACGACCCATTGCACTTGCTGGTTAGTTGTACCGGAGTTGTGAAAACTGTGATCACAACTCCGTGCACCTAGTTTTTGGCGCCGTTGCCGGGGATTGTTCGAGTTTGGACAACTGACGGTTCATCTTGTTGCTTAGATTAGGTAACTTTCTTTCTTGTTTCAACCCTTATTTTCTTTTCAAAAAAAAAATAATACGAAAAAATTTAATAAAATCATAAAACCAAAAAATTTTGTGTTTCTTGTTTGAGTCTAGTGTCAAATTTTAAGTTTGGTGTCAACTGCATGTTTTTAATTTTTCTTAGATTTTTGAAAAGTCATGCATTGTGTTCTTCTATGATATTCAAGTTGTTCTTGATGATTTTCCTTGTTTGATCTTTAATTTTTCTTGTTTTGTGTCTTTTCTTGTTTTTTGGTGCATTTTCGAATTGTTAGTGTCCCTAGTACAAAAGTTTTTAAGTTTGGTGTCTTGCATGTCTTTCTTTTCTTAAAAATTTTCAAAAATATGCTGTTAATGTTCATCATGATCTTCAAAGTGTTCTTGGTGTTCATCTTGACATTCAAAGTGTTCTTGCATGCATTATTTGTTTTGATCTTAAATTTTTATGTTCTGTTTCATTTTGTTGCTTTTCTCTCTCCTCATTAAAAAATCAAAAGTAAAAAAAATATCTTTTCCTTATTCTTCTCATAATTTTTGAAATTTTGAATTGACTTGGTCAAAAATTTTTAAAATTTAGTTGTTTTTTGTTACTCAAGTCAAAATTTCAATTTAAAAACTTTATCTTTTCAAATCTTTTTCAAAATCAATTCTTTTTCATTTTTTTATGATTTTCGAATTTCATTCTTAAAATTTTTCAAAATCTTTTTCATTTTTCTTTTAATATTTTCGAAAATTTTAAAATAAAATTTTCAAAATCTCTTTATTAATTTTATTTCATATTTTTGAAAATCCTTGCTAACAATTAATGTTGTGATTCAAAAATTTCAAGTTTGTTACTTTCTTGTTAAGAAAGGTTCAATCTTTAAATTCTAGAATCATATCTTTTAGTTTCTTGTTAGTCAAGTCATCAACTTTAATTTTAAAAATCAAATCTTTTTCAATTATTTTTCAAAATAAATTTCAATCATATCTTTTTAAAATTTTAATTTCAAAATCCTTTTCTAAACTTCTTATCTTTTCAAAATTTATTTTCAAATCTTTTTCAACTAACTATTTTCAAAATTTGCTATTTCTTATCTTTTTCAAAACCACCTAACTACTTTTCCACTTCTAATTTTCGAAAATCACTAACCACTTTTTCAAAAATCTATTTAATTAACTAATTGTTTTAGTTTTTAATTTTCTTGTAGTTCTTTCTCAAATTTTCGAAACTAAATTAATTAAAGTGAAGCCTCCTCTGAAGGAGAAGCTTATGACCCTGAGAATCCTACAATGGAAAAGGTGAATTACATGGGAGAATCATATGGAAACACCTATAATCCTTCATGGAGAAATCATCCAAATTTCTCATGGAAGGATCAACAGAAGCCTCAACAAGGCTTCAATAATAATAATGGTGGGAGAAATAAGTTTGGCAATAGCAAGCCTTTTACATCATCTTCTCAGCAACAGACAGAGAATTCTAAGCAGAGCCTTTCTGACTTAGCAACCATAGTCTCTGATCTATCTAAGACCACTCTCAGTTTCATGACTGAAACAAGGTCCTCCATCAGAAATTTGGAGGCACAAGTGGGTCAGCTGAGTAAAAGAGCTACTGAAATCCCTCATAGTACTCTCCCAAGCTATACAGAAGAGAATCCAAAGAGAGAGTGCAAGGCCATCAATATATCCAAAGTGGTCGAACCTATAGAGGAGGAAGAGGCAGTGATTTCCAGTGAGGAAGACCTCAATGGACGTCCAATGACCACTAAGGAGTTCCCTAAAGAGGAACCAAAGGAATCTGAGGTTCATTCAGAGACCATAGAGATTCCACTGAACTTACTACTGCCATTCATGAGCTCTGATGAGTATTCTTCCTCTGAAGAGGATGAAGATATTATTGAAGAGCAATTTGCTCGGTATCTAGGAGCAATCATGAAGCTGAATGCCAAGTTATTTGGTAATGAGACTTGGGAAGATGAACCTCCATTGCTCAACAAGGAACTGAATACCTTGGTTTAGCAGAAATTACCTCAGAAGAAACCGGATCCCGAAAAGTTCTTAATACCATGTACCATAGGCACTATGACCTTTGCGAAGACTCTGTGTGACCTGGGGTCAGGTATAAACCTCATGTCACTCTCTGTAATGGAGAAACTAGGGATCTTTGAGGTACAAGCTGCAAGAATCTCACTAGAGATGGCAGACAAATCAATGAAACAGGCTTATGGAATTATAGAGGATGTCTTAGAGAAGGTTGAAGGCCTTTACATCCCTGCTGACTTCATAATCCTAGACACTGGGAAGGATGAGGATGAATCCATCATCCTTGGAAGACCCTTCCTAGCCACAACAAGGGCTGTGATCGATGTGACAGAGGAGAGTTAGCTCTTCAATTGAATGAGGACTACCTTGTGTTTAAGGCTCAAGGATCTTCTTCTGTAAACATGGAGAAGAAGCATAAAAAGCTTTATCCAATTCTCTCCATACAAAGTCAAGCAGAGCCCCCACATTCAAACTCTAAGTTTGGTGTTGGGAGGCCACAATCATGCTCTGAGTATCTGTGAAGCTCTGTAAGAGCTTACTGTCAAGCTATTGACATTAAAGAAGCGCTTATTGGGAGGCAACCCAATATTATTTATCTATGTTAATTACTTTTTCATTTCATTTTCCATTATTAGTTTATGTTTTCATTAGAATGATGATCATGTGGAGTCACAAAAATAGCTGCAGAATTAAAGCGGAATCAAAAACAGCATCGAAAATAGCACACCCTGGAGGACAGGCTTACTGGCGTTTAAACGCGAGTAAGGATAGCAGAATGGGCGTTTAACGCCCAGTCTGGTAGCATTATAGGCGTTAAACACCAGAATTGGCAGACAGACTGGCGTTTAACGCCAGAAAAGGAGTGTCTGACTGGCGTTAAACACCAGAATTGGCAAACAGACTGGCATTTAACGCCAGAAAAGGGTGTCTGGCTAGCGTTAAACACCAGAAAGGGGCATCAGCCTGATGTTTAACGCAAGGAAAGGCAGCAGACTGGCATTTAAACGCCAAAAAAAGGCTGTCCAGGGGCGTTTAAACGCCAGAAAGGTGCAGGGACCAGAATTTCTTGACACCTCAGAATCTATGGACCCCATAGGATCCCCACCTACCCCAACTCACTCTCTCTTCCCTTCACACCTTTCCATAACACTCTTACACATTTTCCTCCCAAACCCAACCCCTTCTTACACGAATTCCCTTTCTCTCTTACCCTATAAATACCCCTAGTTACCACCTTCAATTTCACACATCATAAACACTTAAACCCCCCTTGGCCGAATTCAAAACATCCTTCTATCTCCTCTATTTCTTCTTTTTCTCCTCCTTTCTTTCTTCTTTAGCTCGAGGACGAGCAAACCTTTTAAGTTTAGTGTGGAAAAAAGCTCTGCTTTTTATTTTTTCATAACCATTAATGGCACCTAAGGCCGAAGAAACCTCTAGAAAGAGGAAAGGAAAGGAAGTTGCTTCCACCTCTGAGTCATGAAAGATGGAGAGATTCATCTCAAAGGTCCATCAAGACCACTTCTATGAAGTTGTGGCCAAGAAAAGGGTGATCCCCGAGGTCCCCTTCATGCTCAAAAAGAGTGAATATCTGGAGATCCGACGTGAGGTTCGGAGAAGAGATTGGGAAGCTCTCACCAACCCCATCCAACAAGTCGGCATCTTAATGGTTCAAGAGTTCTATGCTAATGCATGGATCACTAAGAACCATAATCAAAGTATGAACCTGAACCTAAAGAATTGGCTTACAATGGTTCGAGGGAAATACTTGGATTTCAGTCTGGAAACCGTGAGGTTGGCATTCAACTTGCCAATGATGCAAGGAGATCCTCATCCTTTCACTAGAAGGGTCAACTTTGATCAAAGGTTGGACCAAGTCCTTATAGACATCTGTGTGGAAGGAACCCAATGGAAGAGAGACTCCAAAGGCAAGCCGGTTCAACTGAGAAGGCCTAACCTCAAACCCGTGGCTAGAGGATGGTTGGAGTTCATCCAACGCTCTATCATTCCTACTAGCGACCAGTCCAAAGTAACTGTGTATCGGGCTATCATGATCCATAGTATCATGATTGGAGAGGAAGTGGAAGTTCATGAGATCATACCTCTAGAACTATACAAAGTGGCTGACAAGCCCTCTACTTTGGCAAGATTAGCCTTTCCTCATCTCATCTGTCACCTATGCAATTTAGCCGGAATTATCATAGAGGAAGACATCCTCAGTGATGAGGACAAGCCCATCACTAAAAAGAGGATGGAGCAAACAAGAGAGCCCGCTCATGGACCTCAATAAGAGCATGAGGAAATTCCTCATCAAGAAATCCCTGAGATGCCTCAAAGGATACATTTTCCTCCACAAAGCTATTGGGAGCAACTCAACACCTCTTTAGGAGATTTGAGTTCCAATATGGAGCAACTAAGGATGAAACACCAAGAGCACTCCATTATCCTCATTGAAATTAGAGAGGACCAAAGAGCCATGAGGGAGGAGCAACAAAGAGAAGGAAGATATATTGAGGAGCTAAAGCACTCCATAGGATCTTCAAGAGGAAGAACTAGCCGCCGTCACTAAGATGGACCCGTTCTTTAATTTCCTTGTTATTTGTTTTTCTATTTTCGTTTCCTATGTTTTATGTTTTGTCTGTGTTTTTGTCTTTATTACATGATCATTAGTGTTTAGAGTCTATGTCTTAAAGCTATGAATGATTCTATAACTCTCGCACCTTTCTTAAATGAAAAATATTTTTATTTTCAAAAGAACAAGAAGTGCATAAATTTCAAAATTTATCTTGAAATTAGTTTAATTATTTTGATGTGGTTGCAGTACTTCTTGCTTTCTGAATGTATGCTTAAATAGTGCATGTTTGGAATTGGAATTAAGAAAATTTGACTCTTGAAAGAATAATGAAAAAGGATACATGTTATTGGTGATCTGAAAAATCATAAAACTGATTCTTGAAGCAAGAAAAAGCAGTGAAAAGCAAAAGCTTGTGAAAAAAAAAAGAGCAAGTAAAAAAGCCAGTAACCCTTTAAACTAAAAGGCAAGGGTAAAGAGGATCCAAGGCTTTGAGCATCAGTGGATAGGAGGGCCCCAAAAGGAATAAAATTCAGGCATAAGCGGCTAAATCAAACTGTCCCTAACCATGTGCTTGTGTCATGAAGGTCCAAGTGAAAAGCTTGAGACTGAGTGGTAAAAGTCGTGATCCCAAGCAAAAGTGTATGCTTAAGAACTCTGGGCACCTCTAACTGGGGACTCTAGAAAAGCTGAGTCACAATCTGAAAAGGTTCACCCAGTTATGTGTCCGTGGCATTTATGTATCCGGTGGTAATACTGGAAAACAAAATGCTAAGGGTCACGGCCAAGACTCATAAAGTAGCTATGTTCAAGAATAAAAAAAAAACTTAACTAGGAAAATCAATAACATTATCTGTATTTCTGAGTTCCTAAAGAGGCCAACAATTCTGAACTTCAATGGATAAAGAGATGCCAAAACTATTCAGAGGCAAAAAGCTACTACTCCCACTCATCTAATTAAAACTAATCTTCATTGATATTTTTGAAATGTACTGTATTTTCTCTTTTTTCTTATCTTATTTTGTTTATGGTTGCTTGGGGACAAGCAACAATTTAAGTTTGGTGTTGTGATGAGCGGATAATTTATACGCTTTTTGGCATTATTTTTAGGTAATTTTTAGTATGTTTTAGTTACTTTTTATTATATTTTTATTAGTTTTTATGCAAAAATCACATTTCTAGACTTTACTATGAGTTTGTGTGTTTTTCTGTAATTTTAGGTATTTCCTGGCTGAAATTGAGGGACATGAGCAAAAATCTGATTCAGAGGCTGAGAAAGGACTGCAGATGTTGTTGGATTCTGACCTCCTTGCACTCAAATGCATTTTTCTGGAGCTACAGAAGTCCAATTGGCACGTTCTCAATTGGGCTGGAAAGCTAACATCTTGAGCTTTCCAGAAATGTTTAATAGTCCATACTTTGCCCGAGTTTTGATGGCCCAAACTTGCGTTCAATGCCAGTTAGAGACCCTTTTCTGGCGTAAAACACTAGAACTGGCACCAGAACTGGAGTTAAATGCCCAAACTGGCATCCAAGCTGGCGTTTAACTCTTGAAAAGGCCTATGCATGTGTAAAGCTCAATGCTCAGCCTAAGCACACACCAAGTGGGCCCCAAAAGTGGATTTCTGCACTATCTGCACTTAGTTACTTATTTTCTGTAATCCTTAGTAACTAGTTTAGTATAAATAGCACTTTTTACTATTGTATTCGGATCTTATGCTATTTTTCATATTTGGGAGGCTGGCCATTCGGCCATTCCTAGACCTTTTTCTCTTATGTATTTTCCAATGGTGGAGTTTCTATACCTCATAGATTTAGGTGCGGAGCTCTGTTGTTCTTCATGAATTAATGCAAGTACTATTGTTTCTCTTTCAATTCACGCTTACTTCTTCTCCAAGATATACTCTCGTATTTAATTCAGTTAAGTCAGAATGAAGGGGTGACTCGTGACAATCACCCACTATCTTCGTTACTCGCTTAGCCAAGATCTGCGTGCATAACAACCACAAGTGGTCTACATGATGTTCAACATAGTCATTGGACAACAGCCGGAGTATAGTCTCTTGTGTCTCTGATCCACATATTTGATTTGCCTCTCTTGACAACAGAGCATTCGAATCCATGAGATTAGAAACTTCGTGGTAGAGGCTAGAACCAATTGGCAGCATTTCCGAGATCTGAAAAGTCTAAACCTTGTATGTGGTATTCCGAGTAGGATCTGGGATGGGATGACTGTGACGAGCTTCAAACTCACGAATGTTGGGCACAGTGACAGTGTACAAAAGGATAGAGAGATCATATTCCAAAATAAGTGAGAACCGACAGATGATTAGCTGTGGGTTGCTGTGCCTGATATTTTTCATCTGAGACGAGAGATCTGACAGTTAATTAGCCGTACAAAAATTGTACCTGGACCATTTTCACTAAGAGGGTGGATGGTAGCCATCGACAACGGTGATCCACCAACATACAGCTTGCTATAGAAGGGAGCACGCATGATTGGATGAAGACAATAGCAAAGCAGAGGTTCAGAAGCAACAAAGCATATGCAAACACTTATCTGAAATTCCACCAATGAATTACATAAGTATCTTTATTTTAATATACGTTTTATTTATCTTTCAATTATCAAAACTCATAACCAATTGAATCCGCCTGACTAAGATTTACAGGATGACCATTGCTTGTTTCAAGCCGGCAATCTCCGTGGGATCGACCCTTACTCGCGTAAGGTTTTATTACTTGGACGATCCAGTGCACTTGCTGGTTAGTTGTACCGGAGTTGTGAAAAGTGTGATCACAATTCCATGCACCAGATACTCAGCAACAGATCTCACATCTCAACGTAAGCGGGACTAGCCACCGCCCTTATGCCACCGCCGCGACCTCGACAAGCGGGATTAACCTACCGTTCTTGCCAGGTGCATAGCATCTCAACTATATTAGTATAATAATATACATATCCATATCTCATTCAGTGATCACTTTCAACATTCAATAATTCATCATTTTTCTTTGAGTCCTAGACTCGTCATAACCATCATCGGTCCATAATTCCACAACTGATCACATTCTTCATCATTACAGTACTCTGCCATCTCACTCAACTAATCCATCCTCAAAAATCCAGAAACCTAAGTCTCCGTCTTCTAAACTTTTTACCAAAAAATATCTAGTTAAAATCACTTATGGTATTCTTTATGTTTCAAAGCTTAAAACAAGCCAAAGGATCTTAAACAAGCATTGTGGAAGTTTGCAAGCTTGCCGAGAAGGTAAAACGGTTAAAAACAAGGTTTTCATTGAAAAACAGGGCATTGTGCGTAAGCATAGGGTGTGCATATGCACGCCCAGAAGAATTTTCTCAACTTGTGCGTACGCATAGAGGTGTGCGTACGCACACAGTAAAATTTTCTATTTTGTGTGCACGCATGAATACGTACGGACGCCCTCAACAGAAGGCACTTCCCAGCTTGTGCATACACATGATTTTGTGTGTATGCACGAGTCACAACACTCGTTCTGCTCGTAGCGCAGGCACAGGTGTGTGTGTGGGCACACAAACCAAGTCTCAAAATTTTTTGCAACATCACAGAATTCAGATTTTCGACACCAACTTCCAATGATTATTTCTTTTTTTACAAAATTTTGATTTCCACGAAATTTATACCATTTTAAAGCTCTTTGAAAAAATTGTAACTCAAGATATGATCCACCAAAGTTGGTTTGAAATATGTTTTTACCAAAAACCTTAAAAACTCAATTTTACCAAAACTCTCAATTCAAAAGCAATTATTCCACATCCAAAATAGTCACAATGAACCAAAATTATATTCATATACCTTCGAATCATTCCACAACTTAAAAACCTATAATATCATCCATTCCATAGACCCAATTCCACTTATAAAGCTCAAATCTCACTAATTATCATCACAAAACATCATTTCACCATCCTCGATATTTATCAACATCAACAAGCCTCATAATTCATTATAAATCCTTATAATCATCATTATCCAACCCAACATCATAAATCAACATCATCATTCACCAAAATCATCACAATCATTAAAATCATCATACATCATAATTATCAACAACCAATTCAATCCTATCCTAAGGTCTACTAGTCTAAGTGTCCAGAAATATTACATATTACATAAAAGAAACCGAAACCAGACCTTGGTCGATTCCCAATATCCAAAAAGCACCAATTTGAGTCCAAATCAAGCCTCCAATCACCAACCAATCCACCAATCAATTCCAACAAGCATCAACAATTTAATTTTCTAAGATGTACACATTAATTTACTACAAATCAATAACTAGGGTTCCTAAATACACAATTTTACAAGGGTAAAGAGTTTTCTTACCTTCCCCGATGGTGTTTGGAGCACAAACCACCAATAGCCCAACCTTTGAGACCACATAATCAATTAAAAACACAAAATCTACTCAAAATTAAAACCTTAAATTTCAAAATTCTTAAGACTGCAGAATGGAGAAGAAATTAGATGAAACTAACGGATTTGACGAGAGTTTTTGGTAGCCGCAAATAGCACGCGAATCGGAACACCGTAGCTCGAGTTATGGGCACTGGAAGAGATTATTGAATGGTAACAATGGTGGAAAAGCTCTCACCTCTCTCCTCTTTCCTTTCAGCTGTGTTTGTGTTGTTTAAGTGATGAATGGGGCTGAATGGGCTTCATTAGTGTGTTTATATTTGTTGGCCTTAGGCCCAACTTGGGACCGGTCCAACCCGTTAGCTTTTTTGGCCCATTTGGCCTAATTTTGGGCCAAACCTTTAAAATTAGCGCCCTGTTTTCAACTTTAATTATTTTACTAAGTTTTTCTATGGTTTTTACTACTCTCACATAGTATCGGATAAATTTAAGCTAGTACAGCCAGCTAATTTACCAGTACGTGTTTTTACGCAATTTTTCACATAAAATTACATTTTTCAACTCAGAAAAATTTAATGAGTCCAAAAATCATATTTAAAATTTCTAAGTAATATTCTAAATTTTTTTATCTTATTTTGAGCAATTAAATTATTTTAATTAAGTGGCTAATTAATCGTAGTTCTTACATGGTGAGGTTAAACTAGCCAAGGTTTTTGCTAAGGAAGCCATGTTAGCGTCATGCCTCTCTTGGGATTCTTGGAGGAAACTTGTTAAAGACTGGAAAGGTTCTTCCATGGAAGGTTGTAGTGGAGAAGATGGTTGATAGTGTTGGGGGTATCCATCATATATGGGAGGTGATGATTCAAGAGGATTGTAGGAGTAATGATGTTGGAGTGATGGTGGTTCAACGGATGCTCGTTCATAATGGTTACAAGGGTGTACATAAGGAAGATATGGATTTGGATCGTGTGGAGGTAATTGGTGAAAATGGAATGTGGATTGAGAGTATGGTGGTTGAGGACTATGTCGAGAGTATGGTGCATGGAATGATAGTGGTTGAGGGGCATAATCATGACAAGAACCATCATATCCATTAGATTGATATGCACTATAGGAGGGGTTGCAATCATTGTAGTGCGGTTGAGGAGGTTGCCATGATGATTGCCCATATAGATGTGGCTCCCTTCTCAAGAATTCTTTCCTCTCATAATGTGAGCCATCATTGAGGTTTCCATTACCTACAATATGGTCATGACCATATTCAAAACCACAAGGATGAGAATTCATATGGAAAAAAGAGAATCAAAACAAAGAATATCAAAAAACAAAGAAAAAACAAACTCCTAACTACTAGCAAAACCAAGAAATAACCAAAAAGCAGGCTATTCACATATTCATAATAGCCAATAATATAACATTATTGCAATTCTCCGGCAACGGCGCCAAAAACTTGATGCGGAGAGATTAATGTCAGTCTATAATTTCTCGATAGAATTTCATTGCAAGCATAGTCTAAACCATCAATTAACTCTCAATCAAAGTTTAAAAGGTTGTCACAATACAAATAAAAATAACTGGGAGTAGAATCCAGAGTCGTTCTTCCTAGGAACTGCAGTCGAATGCTCAATTATTGGCTATGAGGAATGGGGGCTAATAACAATTAACAAGAAATCAAAAGACAAGAGAGTAAATGGCAATTAACTAACAAAAGAAAGGAAACTCAAATGGTAAAAAGGTCTTAGTAAGGGTTGATGGTCAAGGATCACTTTTCTTGTCACTAACCACAACATGATAGTTACAAGAGCAATCCCACTTTGTCATCCCCAACATTGGAGGAAAGTCAAATGGGCTTAATTCCTCCTAATCCATAAGTCCTAGCCAACTCACTAATTAACTTAGTGAAAGACTAGAATCAATGCAAACATGACTAATTAAGATCTCCAAATTATCAATCAACTTGGACATTAGTAACTCAATGTCACCCAAATTACCAACCCAAGTCAAGAATGTAAAAATCTACTCTAAAAATAAAAGAAGTATTTCATCAAACACTTAATATGCATAAAAGAAAACATATGAAAAATTATATGAATAATAAAATCTATAACTACCAATTGCAAGAGAATAATAACAATAGCTCAAACAAACATCAAAGGAACATAGAATATCAAAATTTTATTACAGAAACATTGCAATTTTTAACCCGGTCTCTATCCATTTCTCAGAATGACAATGTAATCCCTCACCATAAAAACGATCCACTTTGGTCCCTATCCTCTACTTCTCCATGACCCAAAGCGGTCCCTGTGGGTGTTTTTCTGTCAACTTTAAACGAAAGATGCTGACGTGTTAGGTTTAAAAATGGAGAGGGACCTAATTGTCTCTAAATTCAAATTGGTTAAGGATTTATTTGTCCTTATTCTTTAAATAATATATTTTTTAAATTGTTTATTCATTATATTAATATTCTTTTTTTAATAAATTATTGAATATATGGATGTTAATAAAAAAAATCTTATGATATACTATTAGTATTATGATCTAGATAATTTTCATAATAAAATAAAAACTAATGAACACATTATTTGATATATAGTAAAAAATTTTTGAGTAATAACAAATTTAATTTTTTTTATTTCTTTAAACTAAATTAATAATTCTATTTGATATTTTTGTACTAAAATACACTATGAGTAGGCTACTAATAGTCTAATACTAAATGAAATAAAACATAATATGAGTTGACTATTTATAAACTCAGCAAATTCAAAACATCAATAATATTTTTAATCTATGAATAATATTTTGAGTAAAATATATGTAACATTTAATTAAATTTTAATATACATAAAATTTTAGTTAAACCACATTATTCTTATATTAATAAATCTTCATGGATCTGTACCTTATTAAAGATAGAAAAAATTAAATTTGTTATTACTCAAAAAAAAATATTTACTACATATTAAATAATGTGTTATTATGTTTTATTTTATTGTAAAAATTATCTAGATTATAATACTAATATTATATCATAGGATTATTATTAATGTATTAATCGTATTTTAAGATTTATTATTTATATATTTAAAAATTATTTATTTAGTTTCACAATAAATGATATTTTAAAATTTAAATAATTTATTAATTAGTTTGTACTTATTATACCATATATTCATTAATTTATTCAAAAAAGAATATTAATATAATGACAAAAAAATTTTTAAAAAATATCATTTAATGAATATGGACAAATAAACCACTAACAAATTTGGAGACAATTAGGCCCATATCCATTGTTGAACCTGACACGTCAGCATTTTCTGTCCATAGTTGACGGAAAAACACCTACAGGGACCGCGTTGGGTCACGGAAGTAGAGGACAGAAACTGAAGTAGATCGTTTTTATGGTAAAGGGTCGCATTGTCATTCTGAGAAATGGACAGGGGCCGGGTTGGTAGTTCACTCGGAGAAATTCACAAAACCATGCCATTTCAGTGAATAAATATAGGAAAAGTTGATAAAATCCATCAAATTTAATACAAGATAAACCATAAATTGTGGTTTATCACACATCCGCAAGGGTGCCGGATGCTCTATCGCAACGCTTTTATTGATCTATTGGCACACTTTATTTTTTTGCCACGCTTTTATATATTGCCACGCGAAAAAACGTGTGTATATGTATATCCCTATAGCCATGCTTTTAAAGCGTTTCAATAGGAAAAGATATGGCTACGCTTTTGAAGCATGCCAATAGTGGAAGATATGGCTACGTTTGAAAAGCATGTCAATAGCTGAGGATATGGCTATGCTTTTGAAGTGTACCAGTTCCTAATTTATGGCCACGTTTATTGAGTCTGGCTGTTATGCACTACTGTACAATATGGTCACATTTTTTAAGTGTGGCTATAAGTTGGCTCAGAAAACCTATTTTCTTTTTTCATTAATCTTCCTAATAAAACATTATAAAATTCATATATAATTTTAAATCATAGACCAAAAATTTTAAATCAACGAATCCAACATATATAAATTTGTCACCAAAAAATAAACTTTTATCATAACATAGCATTTTAACAAATTACCAAAAATCAAAGTCATAATAAGTTACCCATGAATTCTTAATATATGAATTATAATTCCAACAACTATCACAAATCTACTTCTTTACGTACTTCATTACAAAACATCAAACTTCATGATTAGTGTGATCATCCATTGTGAGCTCCATTGTTTTTACCACTGTCCTGCGCAATTTTAATTATTGGTGTTAGTGCATCTTATAAAGGCTAATTAATAATACACATCTAACTCCAAATCCAAATTAATTCATGATTAGTAAGAGAACTTTTTTATGAATCTAATTAGTTGCAGCAAAAAGACAAATTGAAAAAAGAAAAAAAAGATAACTTTTTTTAATGTAAACAATTGCACAAAAAAACATAGAAGCAAACACAACATAGCTCCTGAACAAAAAAGTGGAGATGCTCACCCCGATTAACTCAATTGCAGCCTGGGAAAGTTTAGCTTGCCACTTGCCCTGCTCTGTTCCAGTTGTCTGGATACCTTAATCGCGAATTAGCTCTGAAAGCTTTTTCCCAACCTAGGACACAACCATCAAATTTGGGCTGAGTACGATATTGTTGACTTCTTTTCCGCATGGGTTGCCTTTTAGATTAAGGCTTCATTGTAACACTTTTATGCCAACTATTGATCTCCCTTTATGGTGGCAATTCTTTCTAGAATGAAAAACTTTATGCACAAATGATGTTTAGAGACAACTGCTGCTAGTCGGTTTAAAGTAGTCCGACCTATTAGGGCATATATACTGACATGATGTCGACCACAATATAGTCAACGCTTAACGTCCTTGAATTTATGCCCTTTCCAAAGGTGGTGTATATGGAGATAAATCCAAGAGGTTGGATCGGTCTGTCTCCCAGCCCGAAGATGTTGTCTAGGTACGCCTAAAGATCCTTTTCTTCTAACTAGAGTTTGTCAAAAGTGGGTTTAAACAATATGTTCGCCGAACTCTCCTTGATCCACCAGAGTTCTATGAAGATTTACATTGGCAAGGATTATTGTTATTACTACTGGGTCGTCGTGGCCAGGTGTCACTCCTTGATCATCTTCTTCGTGAACGACATGGTTGGTTAATCGGGAGTTTTGTTATCTTCCCCGACTTGGTATACCTCTTTAAGATGCCTTTTTCGTGAGGATTTAGGGATTCTTCCTCTAGCAAACCCTCTATTAATCATGTGTATGTGTCATTCAAGTTAGTGGGGGGTGTTCTTGTCGACCCCGTCTTCATCTTTCTTCCTTTTCCTTTGGTTGTCTGACCTCTCAGCCAAGTATCTAGCCGACCTTCTCTAGCCAACTTTTCTATGACATTCTTTAAATCACAACAACCATTGGTAGAATATCCATAAAGCTTGTGGTACTCATAGTTTCTATATGAATTCCTGCCTTTTTATGCTTAATTAGGCAAGGAAGAGGAAGTTTCTCACTGTAGCATATCTCCCTATAGACATCTACAAGAGAGACTCGAAGTGGGGTGTAATTATAATACTTTCGAGGTTTTTCCAAGTTGTACTCCTCCTTTTTTTAGCTTCTTTCTCCTTTTCTCGAGTTGGGTAGGACAGGTTGGGCCTTGGGGGAGGCTCTCTAAATCGGGAATTTTTTTCTATGTTGATGTATTTTTTGGCCCGCTATTGTACTTCATACAAGAAAATCGGGTGTCGCTTGGATATGGATTGAGAGAACAACCCTTCTTCAAGGCCATTAACAAGTCCCATTATCACTACTTCAGTAGGCAAATTTTGTATTTCCAAACAAGCTTTATTGAACCTCTCATGTAGTCTCAGAGTGTCTCTCCGACTTCCTGTTTAACCCCTAGCAAGCTTGGAGCATGCTTCACTTTCTCTTTCTGAATTGAAAATCTAGTAAAGGACTTCCTAGCTAGGTCATCAAAGTAAGTTACCGACTTGGGAGGTAAGTTATCAATCTATTTCATCGCGGTTTTGGTCAAAGTTATTAGGAAGGCTTTACAACAAGTCGCATAAGAGGAATTGGCTAGCTATATCTAACTCTTGAAATTACTGAGGTGATTCCTCAAGTCAGTCGTTCCGTCAAAGAGATCCATATCGGGAGTTTTGAAATTTTGGGAATCCTACCTTGCATGATCTCTTTAACTCACACCCCACTTCACCCAATCATCACTCCTTTTTCCCATCAATCTCTCTTCCCCATTAACCACATTCAAATTCCATTTCCCTCCCACCCCTTCTCACCCTAACTGAACCCACTACCCCCTGTCCCATATATACCCCATTTCTTCACCTTTCTTCACCACACACACGATTCACATAACCTTCTCTTACTCCTTTCACCCTCAACTTATTTTTTTCTTTCTTTCTCCATTGACCGAAACCTCACTACCCCACTACCATATGCTTTCTCTCATATATCAACATTCTTTTCCTTCTACACCCTTCCTTCTTTTACTCTCTACAATGAGGGATGTTGGAAAGGAGGTTTTGCAAGGAAAAAAATGCAAAAGCCATTGAGGTTGGGATTGAAGCTATTCTTTGGAAATTGGAAATTGCTTGGCACAAGCATTCCAGAGTAGTAGTGTTGGTGTTAGATTCGAAAATGGGCAATTGAGCTAATCATTGTTATCAAACTCGCGAGTTAACTCGTAAACTCGTCTGAGGTTATGAGTTTAGGTAGTGGAATTGAGTTAACTCATACACAAACTCATTTTTTAGTAGACTAGGCTAGAATCGTATAAACTCGATCAAAATCGTGAGTTTGAGCTCGAGTTAGCAAATTTGATTTGGGTTCTCATTTTGGCCCAAAACAGCATCATTATGGCCTAAATAAGAGAAGAATACAACCCTAATTGACTTTGGCTCATCACTCACTTTTCTCTCCCTCTCTAGTCTCTTTTATTCTCTCACTCTCACTCTCATTTTCTCTCTCACCTATGTCTGTCTGTCGTCCATCGCTCGCCTGTGCGCATGTCGTTCTCTACTTTTTACTCTACTTCTCCTTACTCTCTCACTTTCTGTTCTATTCGATTCCTCTTCATGTGGAGCATCTGTCATCTATTGTGCTGCTGCCATTTGTTGCGTTGCCACTTGCCTGTTGCCAGCATTTGTCAACTCTTCTACCCTCCGCCGAGCTGCCGTTTTCTATTTGCGCACCGCCGCTGCTTGTCTGAATGCACAACAATGACAACACAACTATGCTTGGAACCTCTTCTCCATTCAAGTATGTTTTAAAAAATGTACAACTTAATTACTTCCACTTCTTACTTATTCTGTTTTCTGTGATAATTGTTACTTGTTATTGAATTCTGCAATAGTTGTTAATTCATTGTTGAACTTAATTCTGTGATAGTTGTTAGTTGTTACTGAATGTCTAAATTCTAAATTTAATAATTTGATATGTTGATTTATTGATTTAAGGACAAAATGTCTGAGAATGTTGGTTCAGGGATAGTATTTATAGTATTCCTAGACCTACCATTTCACGGAGAAAAAAATGCAAGTGGAAATAGATGTGATATAGGATGGAAACATGGGATTGATGTTCATGATGAAGATGGTGAAGATGATGATGTTGATCCCATGAAAGCTAAAGATTTTGGAGGATTTCGATCTTGGATTTTTAGTTTATTAGAACATATAATTGTTACATTGTTTATGTTTCTAGTTATGTGATGTGAGGAAAATGCCGATTTAGAATTTCTTTTCAAGAAAAGAAATCACTTCATTGCAAGTATAGTTCCAAACCGACGAACCCTCAATCAGAGTTTAATTTTGTTTGTCACAAGTGCAAATCAATAAAAATACCGAGAGTATTAGATCTCTGATCGTCTCTCAAAGGAATTGTAGTGAGGTATGTGTAATATCGGTTATGAGGTTCAAAGGGTTGTTTGCAATTAAGAAGACAAAAATCTAAATAACAAGAAATTTAAATGACAAGAAAGTAAATCAAACAACTAAAGATAACAAATAATAAAAAGAGACATTCAAGGCAAGAATTGAGAATCAAGGTTTTCTATCCTAGCCATTAATTATAACACAATAGTTATCAAGAGCTAATCCTATTTTGTTATCTTCAACATCGGGAGAAAGTCAAATAAGCTTAGTTAATCCTAATCCATAAGTAATGTTAATGGAAACAAGATTAACTAATCACTCTAGATCACCAATTTAAATTGGGTATTAATGACTCAAGAGCACTTAATTTCTCTTTCCAAGTCAAGAATGCTCAAAATCTACTCTAAACTTAAGCAAAGCATTTTATCAAACACTTGGTGTGCATAAAAATAAAAGCATATTAAATTGCAAGAAATATAAAATCTACTACTACCAAAAGCAAGAAAATAACAACAATAACTCAAACAAGCATTAAAAGAACATAAAATATCGAATTGCATTAAAATAAATTAAAAGGGACAAGAGTGTTCATAAACTAAAAAGTGGCTCAAATGAGAAGTTAACCATATAAACTAAAGAAATTAAGGCAATAGAACAAGGAAGAGTAAAAGAAACTAGATAAAAACAAGAATTAAAACCTAATTCTAAGATGAAAGTAAACTAAGAACCCAAATTTCTAGAGAAGAAGGAGCTTTTCTCTCTAGAACTAACCTAAGGCATTTTTTCTATACTACTCTAATTTCTCCCCTCTTCTTCCTTCTTGATTTTGGCCTCAAATACTTCAGAAATGAGTTGGATCTGGGCCTGGATGAGCTCAAAAATTGCCCCCAGTGTGTTTTTTTTGAGGTCACGTACATATGACCCACGCATACGCCTTGCATGGCAGATTTCTAAAACTTCATTTTTTATGAATTCTCCACTTTTACATGCTTTTTCTTCATTCCTTCAATCTAATCCTTGCCTTATAAACCTGAAATAACTAAATAAACACATCAAGGTATCAAATGGAATTAAAGAGAATTAAAATTAGCAATTTTAAGGCCTAAAAAGCATGTTTTCGCTCTTAAGCATAAATTAGGAAAAATTCACAAAACCATGCTATTTCATTGAATATATGTGAGAAAAGTTAATAAAATTCATTAAATTCAACACAAGATAAACCACAAAAATTGGAATTTATCAACCTTCCCACGCTTAAACCAAGCATGTCCTCATGCTAAACGCAAGAAAGACAAGAAAGGGGTATCAAAATTTATTCAATGCATATTATCTAAATACAACCAATCTACATGCATGCAACTACTTGGTCAAAATAGATTAATTCCCAAGAAAACATGTATGAACATAAGGGCTAAAGCAATCACAATCAAATCAAATCCATAATTGAATTGAGTTATTGAAGATAATTTACAAACTTGAAAGAAAAGAGATGATTATAGGTGAAAACATGTAATTGAGCAATCGAACCCTCACCGGATGTGTATACGCTCTAGTCGCTCAAGTGTATAGGGTTAATTCACTTAGTTCTCCTTTAATCATACTTTTTAAGATTTGTTTTTCATCTAACAATTAATAGTTATTCAATGCATGCATACAAATATCATGAGGTCTTCTCAAAGGCTGTAATGGGGCTAGGGTCAAGGTAAGGATATATATGGCTAAGTGAGCTTGAAATTTGAATCTTTGATTAACTTTAGCTCTCACCTAACCTATGACCTATTTAACTCTAATGCAAACCTAACTATCCATTCTTCACTTTTTAACACACTCATGCATTCTTTTCAACTATAACACATATGCATTGTCATTATTACTCTTCTTTGGTGCATTTTGTCCCCTTTTTATTGCTTTCTTTTTTTTCTCTTTTTTTATATTATTTTTTTCAATTTTTTCTTTTTTTTCGATAACATAATATGTACAAAAGATGAATGCATATGGTTTAAACATTTAACGCATGAGTATGTACCCAATTCCAAAGATTTTCAACAAAACTACAACTACACTTTTATCTCACCCAATGTTCCCAAATTTCTTCCACTTGAATGATACACACTCTCACTAGCCTAAGATAATCAAAGATCCAAACAAGGGACATTTATTATTTTTCACTTAGGGATAGTGATGTGCTAAAATTAACAAAAGGAAATTAAAATAGGCTCAAAGTTGGTTAACAATGATAGATAAAGGTTAAGGCCATTTGGGTAAGTGAGCTCAAATAAAATAAAGGCCTCAATCATATAAATGCATTCATACACAAAATAATGATATAAAGAATCAAACAAATCAAATATTACAATCATAGAAAGAGAATAATACACACAAGAATGAAAATAGTGGTTATACGATATAACCATACAATTAGGCTCAAAACTTACATGGTTGTGTATTCTTAGCTCAAAAACATGTTCCACAATATAAAATACAAGCAAGTTCAATGAAAATTTTTTTACTCAAATCAATTGGGGTGCCCTATAGATAAATTTCTTAAAAAATTTTATTATTTTGACTAAGCTTTTTATATATATACAAACCAAGAGAATGCAACTAAAATTTCTAAAAGACCTAGTAATAGATGAAAAATAAATGAGATGTGAAAACTGTTAGGATTAGAAAATTTTCACTCAAAAATGGCCGATTGGTCGGACAACCTCCCTACACTTAAACGTTTGCACCGCCCTCGGTGCATTCAAAGATGAACAAGGGGGACGATGACTTCACGGATCACCACCTTCAGTTGGTGGATCAACTGGATGTTGCATGTTCTTTCTTCCACTTCCCTTTTCGCATATGGTGACTTATCCTGAAAATAGAAAACAAGATAAGAAGGCAAGTGAATGCGAAAGTAAGGAAGCATATATTGTTGGAAGGAGGTAAGGATCACTAAAATGAAGTGAGTGAATAAGTGTGTGAGTTTTAAGTTGCATGCAGTTTAGAATACACACACTAGCATAGAAAGTTTTGTCAGAATTATACAAAAGAAGTATGCACTTCACTCATTCTAGTGTGCTTGAAATACTTCAAAGGACTTGTAGGTTAAGATAAACAAACAAGTAATATGAGTTAACTTGATGAGAGGACATGAGATACTCAAATACGGTGTCTAGCTATGGTTTAGGGGAGATTAACTTGATGAAAGGACATGAGTTAATCACTTCCAGCCTTGTGATGAGCGGATATTTTATACGCTTTTTGGGGGTAATTTCATGTAGATTTTAGTATGTTTTAATTAGTTTTTAATAGAATTTTATTAGTTTTTAGGCAAAAATCTTATTTCTGGACTTTACTATAAGTTTGTGTATTTTTCTATGATTTTAGATATTTTCTAGCTGAAATTGAGGGAGCTGAGCAAAAATCTGAGTTAGGCTGAAAAAGGACTGCTAATGCTGTTGGATCCTGACCTCCCTGCACTCGGAATGAATTTTTTAGAGCTACAGGAGTCCAATTTACGCGCTCTTAATTGGTTTGGAATGTAGACATTCAGGGCTTTCCAAAAATATATAATAGTCCATACTTTGCGCAAAGATAGACGACGTAAACTGGCGTTCAATGCCAGTTCCATGTTGCAGTCTGGCGTCCAGCGCCAGAAACAGGTTACAAGTTGGAGTTCAACGCCCAAAACACGTTACAACCTGACGTTCAACTCCAAAAACAGCCCAAGCACGTGAGAGGCTTAAGTCTCAGCCCCAACACACACCAAGTGGGCCCCAGAAGTGGATTTCTGCACCAATTATCTTAGTTTACTCGTTTTCTGTAAACCTAGGTTACTAGTTTACTATTTAAACAACTTTTAGAGACTTATTTTGTACCTCATGACATTTTTAGATCTGCATGAGTCTCTAAACTCCATTGTTGGGGGTGAGGAGCTCTGCAGCGTCTTGATGAATTAATGCAATTACTTATATTTTTCCATTCACATATCATCACCTTCCTCAACCCATGAACGTGTGTCTGACAACCACCTCTGTTCTACATCAGATTGAATGAATATCTCTTAGATTCCTTAATCAGAATCTTCGTGGTATAAGCCGGATTGATGTCGGCATTCATGAGAATCCGGAAAGTCTAACCTTGTCTGTGGTATTCTGAGTAGGATTCCGGGATTGAATGACTGTGACGAGCTTCAAACTCCTGAAGGCTGGGCGTTAGTGACAGACGCAAAAGAATCATTGGATTCTATTCCAACCTGATTGAGAACCGACAGATGATTAGCCGTGTTGTGACAGAGCATCTAGACCATTTTCACTGAGAGGATGGGAAGTAGCCATTGACAACGGTGACACTCTACATAGAGCTTGCCATGGAAGGAACCTTGAAATTATGTTATTGAGTTGAATATTATATTGCAGGGATTCAGAGGACAAAACATCTTCAAAACCCCAACATAGTCTCCATTACTGCATTACAAGTAATTAATTCACGCTCTTTTATTTTTCTAATAATTCAAACTGATAATTTTAATTGAAATCCTGACTAAGAATAATAAAATAAATATAGCTTGCTTTAAACCAATAATCTCCGTGGGATCGACCCTTACTCACGTAAGGTATTACTTGGACAACCCAGTGTACTTGCTGGTTAGTTGTGCGGATTGCGAAAGTGTGATTGCAATTTCGTGCACCACCTTGCCATTGAATGAATCATTCATTATTGAAGTAGTTAGTAAGAAAAGTTAATCCAAAAAGTTAAAGCATCTCCAAAGCCTTAACTAATTTCTCATTATTGTTTCTCTGTTATTCCCTTATTGCTTTCTTTAATTATTTTATGCGCATTCAACAACTATGTTTTCTATTCCACTAACTAAGATCTGTAGGATAACCACAGCATTCTCAATCTGGTAATTCTCGTGGGATTTGACCCTCACTCACCTGAGATAATACATGGATGACCCGGTGCACTTGCCGGTTCAGTTGTGCGAGTCACAAATTCGCACACCACTACCCCGACTTTCAGTGCATTCGGCTACAAAGTCGATGAGGTATTGGGACTTAATTTCTATCCTAGCTTCATATTTTAAATCGAACTCGGACAATTCCACAATGCATTTTAGCATCCTTCCTACTAGGTCAGCTTTTTGTAAAATGTTCTTCATGGGTTAATTAGTTCAGATCTTTATAGTGTGAGCCTAGAAGCAAGGTCAGAGCCTTCAGGAAGTAAGGATAAGAGCGTATACAAACTTTTCTATCTTTTGGTAGTTTAGTAAATAAGTTGTTTCCCATTTTCATCTTCTCAGATTAGGGTAGAAGCTATAGCTTGGCTTGCCACTGCCAAATAGAGAACGAGCTCCTCTCCCGCAATAAGGGGTGAGTATAGGGGGTTGGCCCATAAAGGCTTTAAAACCTTGAAAGGCTTGTTCACATTTCTGGGTCCATTCGAATTCATTCCCCTTTCTGCGTTTCAAGTATAATGGTAGGGACTTCAACACTGATCTTACTAAGAACCTGGATAGTGCTGCCAACCTTCCATGTAGTTGTTGCACTTCTTTGAGGCAAGTCGGGGTCTTCATCTCTAGTATAAATGTGCATTTGTCCGGGTTGGCCTCTATACCTCTTTGAGTGAGCATGAAACCTAAGAATTGCTCAGTCTTTACTGCGAAAGTGCATTTTGAAGCTTTTAGTCTCATCCCAAGCTTTTTTATCATAGAGAATAACTCGGAGAGGTCGGACAAAAGAGCTAAGTCGTCCTTAGTTTTGATGAGCATGTCGTCCACATATACTTTCATGAGTTTTCCAAAGTGGGGGGAAAACACCTTATTCATTAGTCGCTGGTATGTGGTTCTGGCATCCTTTAATCCAGAAGGCATTACTACATAACAATAGTTAGCCTTGGGAGTGATGAAGGAGGTCTTTTCTTGGTCTGGTGATGAGAGAATTTATACCGGTTCAGAATTTATACGCTCAGTCTCAAGCTTTTCACTTGACACCTTCACGCCACAAGCACATGGTTAGGGACAACTTGATTGAGCTGCTTAGACTGGGATTTTATTCCTTTGGGTCCTCCTACCCATTAATGCTCAAAGTCTTGGGCACTTTTACCCCTTGCCTTTTGGTTTAAAGGGTTATTGGCTTTTTACTCTTTCTTTTGGTGCTTGCTTTTTTATTTTTTTTCTTTATTTTTTTTGCCACTTTTTTTTCATGTAAGCTTTTTCTTTTTCTTTTTGCTGCTTTTCCTTGTTTCAAATTTTTAGATTTTTCAGATTATCAGTAATACTTTTCCTTTTTCCTTATTCTTTCAAGAGCCAACATTCATAAATTTCAACTTCAAATATGCACTGTTTATTTCATACATTCAGAAAACAAAAGCAAATGACACCACATTGGTGCACGAAATTGTGATCTCAATGGCGCCAACAACTTGGTACGCACAATTGTAATCTCAACTCTTTTTCATAACTTCACACAACTAACCAGCAAGTGCACTGGGTCGTCCAAGTAATAAACCTTACGTGAGTAATGGTCGATCCTACAGAGATTGACGGCTTGAAGCAAGCTATGGTCACCTTGTAAATCGCAGTCAGGCGAGTTCAAATGGTTATAGAGTTTTGATCATTAAAAAGATAAATAAAACATAAAATAAAGATAGAGATACTTATGTAACTTATTGGTGGCAATTTCAGATAAGTGTGTAGAGATGCCTTATTCCTTTTGAATCTCTGCTTTCCTATTTCCTTCATCCAATCCTTCATACTCCTTTTTAAGGCAAGCTGTATGCTGGGTGTCACCATTGTCAATGGCTACTTCCCATCCTCATAGTGAAAATGGTCCTCTACGGTTTCTGTATGGCTAATCAACTCTCAAATTTATCGTCTCGGATGAAAAATACCATGCACAGATATCGTATGGCTAATCAGTTGTTGGTTCTTGATCGTGTAGGAATAGGATTTACTATCCTTTTGCATCTGTCACCATGCCCTACAGTCGCGAGTTTGAAGCTCGTCACAGTCATCCCATCCCAGATCCTACTCGGAATACCACAGACAAGGTTTAGACTTTTCGGATCTCAAGAATGCTGCCAATTGATTCTAGCTTATACCACGAAGACTCTAATCTCGGATTCAGATGCCCCATTGTCAGAGGGGAGTCGATGTGAATCGTTGATTAGAAACCCAAGAGATATACATTCAAGCTTGTTTTCACGTAGAACGGAAGTGGTTGTCAATCACGCGTTCATGAGTGAGAATGATGATGAGTGTCACATAATCATCACCTTCATCATGTTCTTGTATGCGAATGGATATCTTAGAATAAGAATAAGTATGAATTGAATAGAAGAACAATAGTACTTTGCATTTATACTCGAGGAACAGCAGAGCTCCACACCTTAATCTATGGTGTCTAGAAACTCTACCGCTGAAAATACATAAGAACAAGGTCTAGGCATGACCGTGAGGCCAGCCCCCCTAAATTGCATATGAATTCGAAAGTAGGGAAAAAGACCCCTAGTACAATAGTAAAAAGATCTATTCATACTAAAACTAGTTACTAGGGTTATAGAAATAAGTAAATAATGCATAAATCCACTTCCGGAGCCCATTTGGTGTGTGCTTGGGCTGAGTATTGAAGCTTCCACGTGTTGAGGCCTTCTTTGGAGTTAAACGCTAGTTTGTAACTTGTTTCTGGTGTTTGACTCTAGCTTGCAACTTGTTTCTGGCGTTTAACGCCAGAATAGGGCAGAAAACTGGTGTTGAACGCCAGTTTGCATCGTCTAACCTCGGGCAAAGTATGGACTATTATATATTGCTGGAAAGCCCTGGATGTCTACTCTCCAACTCTATCAAAAGTGTGCCATTTGGGTTTCCGTAGCTCCAAAAAATTCCATTTCGAGTGCAGGGAGGTCAGAATCCAACAGCATCAGCAGTCCTTTTTCAGCCTCTGAATCAGATTTTTGCTCAGGTCCCTCAATTTCAGCCAGAAATTACTTGAAATCACAGAAAAACACACAAACTCATAGTAAAGTCCAAAAATGTGAATTTTGCTTAAAAACTAATAAAAATATACTAAAAACTAACTAAATCATACTAAAAACTATGTAAAAACAATTCAAAAAAGCATATAAATTATCCGCTCATCACAACATCAAACTTAAATTGTTGCTTGTCCCGAAGCAACTAAAAATCAAATAGGATAAAAAGAAGAGAATATACTATAAATTCCAAAATATCAATGAAACTTAGCTCCAATTAGATGAGCGGGACTAGTAGCTTTTTGCTTCTGAACAGTTTTGGCATCTCACTTTATCCTTTGAAGTTTAGAGTGATTGGCATCTATAGGAACTCAAAATTTCAGATACTGTTATTGATTCTCCTAGTTTAGTATGTTGATTCTTGAACACAGCTACTTTATGAGTCTTGGTCGTGGCCCTAAGCACTTTGTTTTCCAGTATTCCCACCGGATACATAAATACCACAGACACATAACTGGGTGAACCTTTTCAGATTGTCACTCAGCATTGCTAAAGTCCCCAATTAGAGGTGTCCAGAGTTCTTAAGCACACTCTTTTTGCTTTGGATCAAGACTTTAACCACTCAGTCTCAAGCTTTTCACTTGGACCTTCATGACACAAGCACAGGGTTAGGGACAGCTTGATTTTGCCGCTTAGGCCTGGATTTTATTTCCTTGGAACCTCCTATCCATTAATGCTCAAAGCTTTGGATCCTTTTTACCCTTGCCTTTTGGTTTAAAGGGCTATTGGCTTTTTCTGCTTGCTTTTTCTTTTTTTTCTTTTTCTCTTTTTTTTTTCACTGCTTTTTCTTGCTTCAAGAATCAATTTCATGATTTTTCAGATTATCAATAACATTTCTCTTTGTTCATCATTCTTTCATGAGCCAACAATTTTAACATTCATAAACAATAAGATAAAAAATATACACTGTTCAAGCATTCATTCAGAAAACAAAAAGTATTGCCACCACATCAAAATATTTAAACTATTTTCAAAATAAAATTTGAAGTCCAAGTACTTCTTGTTCTTTTGTAATTAAGCACATTTTTCATTTATGAGAGGTGAATGATTCATGGAATTATTCATAGCTTTAAGACATACATACTAGACACTAATGATCATGTAGTGAAGACACAAAATATAGCCACACATAAAGATCAAAAACTGAAAACAGAAAAATAAATAGACAAGGAGATTAAGGAATGAGTCCACCTTAGTGAGGGTGGCATCTTCCTCTTGAAGAACCAATGGTGCTCTTGAGCTCCTCTATGTCTCTTCCTTGCCTTTGTTGCTCCCCCCTCATAGCTCTTTGATCTTCTCTAATCTCATGGAGAATGATGGAGTGCTCTTGGTGCTCCACCCTTAGTTGGTCCATATTGTAACTCAAGCCTTCCAAAGAGGTATTTAGTTGCTCCCAATACTTGTGTGGAGGAAATTGCATCCCTTGAGGCATCTCAGGGATTTCTCGATGAGGATCTTCCTCATGCTCTTGTTGAGGTCCATGAGTGGGCTCTTTTATTTGCTCCATCCTTTTTTTAGTGATGGGTTTGTCCTCTTCAATGAGGATGTCTCCTTCTATGTCAATCCTAGCCAAATTGCATAGGTGACAAATTAGATGAGGGAAGGCTAACCCTGCCAAGGTGGAGGACTTGTCAGCCACCTTGTAGAGTTCTAGAGGTATGATCTCATGAACTTCCACTTCCTCCCCAATCATGATACTATGGATCATGATGGCCCGATCCACAGTCACTTCAGATCGGTTGCTAGTAGGAATGATGGAGCGTTGGATGAACTCCAACCATCCTCTAGCCACAAGCTTAAGGTCAGGTCTTCTCAATTGAACCGGATTGCCTCTTGAGTCTCTTTTCCATTGAACTCCTTCCACACATATGTCCATGAGGACTTGGTCTAACCTTTGATCAAAGTTAACCCTTCTAGTGTAGGGGCGTGCATTTTCTTGCATCATTGGAAAGTAGAATGCCAACCTTACATTTTTCGGACTGAAATCTAAGTATTTCCCCCAAACCATTGTAAGCCAATTCTTTGGATTCGGGTTCATACTTTGATCATGGTTCCTAGTGATCCATGCATTGGCATAGAACTCTTGAACCATTAAGATTCCGACTTGTTGTATAGGGTTTGTAAGAACTTTCCAACATCTTCTTCGGATTTCATGTCAGATCTCTGGATACTCATTTTTCTTGAGCATGAATGGAACCTCAGGGATCACTTTTTTCTTGGCCACAACTTCATAAAAGTGGTCTCGATGGACCTTTGAGATGAATCTCTCCATCTCTCATGACTCGGAGGTGGAAGCTTTTGCCTTCCCTTTCCTCTTTCTAGAGGTTTCTCCGGCCTTAAGTGCCATAAATAGTTATGAAAAAACAAAAAGTAATGCTTTTACCACACCAAACTTAAAAGGTTTGCTCGTCCACAAGAAAAAAGAAGAAAGAAAGAAGGGGAAGAAGAAGAAAATAGATGAGATGGAGGGTTATAGGTGGTTCGGCCAAGAGCGGGGAAAGGTGTTTGTGTTGTGTGAATATGAAGGAGTAGTGAGGGGTTTATATAGGGGTGAGGAGAGGGTTGGGTTTCAGTCATTAGGGTTAGGTTTGGGAGGAAAAAGTGTTTGAATTTTTAAAGTGAGGTAGGTGGGGTTTTTGGGGAAGAGGTTTGGAAGTGATTGGTGAAGAGAATATAGGGAAGAGGATATGATTTGATTGGTGAGAGGTGTTTTGGGTGGAGTGTTATAGAGATGTGTGAGGGGGAGAGAGAGAGAGGTGGGGCAGGTGAGGATCCTGTGGGGTTCACAGATCCTGAGGGGTCAAGGATTTCTCATCCCTGCTCTTTTTAGGCGTGCAAAATGCCCTTATTGTGCAATCCTGGCGTTTAACACCAGACTTCTGCTTGTTTCTGGCGTTAAACGCCAGCTTTTATTCCTTTCCTGCCGTTAAATGCCAGGCTACAACCTGTTTCTGGCGTTTAACGCCAGCTTGTTACTTCTGTCTGGCATTTAACGCCAGTCTGGTGCTTGTTTCTAGCGTTTAACGCCCGGAATGGTGCTAGACTGGGCGTTAAACACCCATTCTGCTACCCTTACTGGCATTTAAACGCCAGTAAGTTTCTCCTCCAGGGTGTGCTATTTTTAATGCTATTTTTTATTTTTCTTTAATTTTTGTAGTTGTTTTTGTGACTCCACATGATCATCAACCTAAAAAAAGAAAATAACATAGATAAATAAAATTGGGTTGCCTCCCAATAAGCGCTTCTTTAATGTCAATAGCTTGACAGTGAGCTCTCATGGAGCTTCACAGATGTTCAGAGCATTGTTGGGACCTCCCAACACCAAACTTAGAGTTTGAATGTGGGGGGTTTGATGAGCGGATAATTTGTATGCTTTTTGGCATTGTTTTTAGTATGTTTTTGATATGATCTAGTTAGTTTTTAGTATATTTTTATTAGTTTTTAGTTAAAATTTACTTTTCTGGACTTTACTATGAGTTTGTGTGTTTTTCTGTGATTTCAGGTATTTT
>NC_029781.3:62928449-62929626 GCF_000817695.3 Arachis duranensis
TTTACAAAATCATAAAATCCAAAAATATTTCTTGTTTAGAGTCTCATCTTAAGTTTAGTGTCAATTGCATGTTTCTGTTCTTACTGTATTCATGCATGTGTCTTCACTGATCTTCAAGTTATTCTTGATGATTTTCGTGCTCTGATCTTTGAATTCAATTGACTTGAGTGTTGTATGTGTCTCATATGCATTCTCATTAGTGTCAGTAGTATACAAACTGCTAAGTTTGGTGTCTTGCATGCATTGTTATTTGATTCTTGTTGCATTTTGATTTTTCCTTATTATTAAAAATCAAAAAAAAATTTTTATTTGTGTCTTTTCAAGTCAATAATACAGAGAATTGAAGATTCAAGAACATACTGCAGAGGAATCACACAGAAAAAGCTGGGCATTCAAAAATGCCCAGTGAAGAAGACAGACTGGCGTTTAAACGCCAGCCAGGGTGCCTGGCTGGGCGTTTAACGCCCAAAAAGGTAGTAGTTTGGGCGTTAAATGCCAGAATGTGCACATTCTGGGCGTTTAACGCCAGGATGGCTAAAGGGGGAAGATTCTGTTTTCAAATCAAATTTTTTTCAAGTTTTCAAAGTTTTTTCAAAATCAAATCTTTTTCAAATCATATCTTTTCAATCAAATGTTTTCAAAATCAATTTCTTTCCTTTTTCAAAGATACTTACTAACAATTAATGATTTGATTGAACATTTTTTGCCTTTTCTGTTGAGGAAGGTTTTATATTTGAATCATATCTTTTCTTGTTAGGCAAGTCATTAATTTTTAAAATCATATCTTTTCAAATTGTTTTCAAATCATATCTTTTTAAAATTGTTTTCAAATCATATCTTTTTAATCATATCTTTTTAAAACCATAACTTTTCAATCAAATCTTTTTAATCACATCTTTTTCAAAATAAGTTTTCAATCAAATCTTTTTAACTTCTAATTTCAAATCTTTTTCAAAAATCACTTGATTTCTTTTCACTTTGAGTTTTCGAAAATTATCAATCAATTCTTCAAAAATGTTTTCAAAATCTTTTAATTAATTTTCGAAAATTACTTCCCTCCTTCTCACATCCTTCTGTTTATGGACTAACACTATCCCTTAATGCAAAATTCGAACTCTATCTTCTTTGATAAGTTCGAATTTTCTACCTCTGTCTTCCATTTTTCTTCCTCTGACAC
>NC_029781.3:62932773-62933633 GCF_000817695.3 Arachis duranensis
CTCAAGGGATGCACTTTCCTCCACAAGACTATTGGGAGCAACTAAACACCTCCCTAGGAGAATTGAGTTCCAACATGGGACAACTAAGGGTGGAGCACCAAGAACATTCCGTCCTCCTCCATGAAATTAAAGAAGATCAAAGAATCATGAGAGAGGAGCAACAAAGACAAGGAAGAGACATTGAGGAGCTCAAGCACTCCATAGGATCTTCAAGAGGAAGAAAGAGCCGCCATCACTAAGGTGGACCCGTTCCTTGATTTCCTTGTTATTTATTCTTCTGTTTTTCGAATTTTATGCTTATGTTTATCCATGTTTGTGTCTTGTGATCATTAGTGTCATAGTGTCTATGCCAAAAAGTTATATGAATCCATCACCTTTCTTAAATGAAAATTGTTTTTATCACAAGAGAACAAGAAGTACAGGATTTCGAATTCATCTTTAAAACTAGCTTAATTAGTTTGATGTGGTGGCAATACTTTTTGTTTTCTGAATGCATGCTTGAACAGTGCATATGTCTTTTGAATTTGTGGTTCATGAATGTTAAAATTGTTGGCTCTTGAAAGAATGATGAAAAAGGAGACATGTTACTGAGGATCTGAAAAATCATTAAAATGATTCTTAAAGCAAGAAAAAGCAATGAAAAAGAGAAAAAAAAAAGAGAGAAAAAGAAAACGAAAAAAATAGAGAGAAGAAAGAAAAAGAGAAAGAAATAAAGTTGTGATCCAAGGCAATAAGAGTGTGCTTAAGAACCCTGGACACCTCTAATTGGGGACTTTAGCAAAGCTGAGTCACAATCTGAAAAGGTTCACCCAATTATGTGTCTGTGGCATGTATGTATCCGGTGGTAATACTGGAAGACA
>NC_029781.3:62935256-62944659 GCF_000817695.3 Arachis duranensis
TCATGGAGCTTCACAGATGTTCAGAGCATTGTTGGGACCTCCCAACACCAAACTTAGAGTTTGAATGTGGGGGTTCAACACCAAACTTAGAGTTTGGTTGTGGCCTCCCAACACTAAACTTAGAGTTTGACTTTGAGGGCTTTGTTTGACTCTGCACTGAGAGAAGCTTTTCTTGCTTCCTCTCCATGGTTACAGAGGGAGATCCTTGAGTTTTAACCTTAAGGTAGTCTTCATTCAATTGAAAGATCAACTCTCCTCTGTCCATATCAATCACAGCTTTTGCTGTGGTTAGGAAGGGTCTTCCAAGGATGATGGATTCATTCTCATCCTTCCCAGTGTCTAGGATTATAAAATCAGCAAGGATGTAAAGGCCTTTGACCTTTACTAGCACATCCTCTACCTGTCCATAAGCCTTTTTCATGGATTTGTCTGCCATCTCTAATGAGAATTTGGCAGCCTATTGATGAGTGGATAATTTATACGCTTTTTAGCATTATTTTTAGATAGTTTTTAGTACAATCTAGCTACTTTTTGGGATGTTTTCATTAGTTTTTATGCTAAATTCACATTTCTGGACTTTCCTATGAGTTTGTGTGTTTTTCTGTGATTTCAAGTAATTTCTGGCTGAAATTGAGGGACCTGAGCAAAACTCTGATAAGGAGGCTGACAAAGGACTGCTGATGCTGTTAGAATCTGACCTCCCTACACTCGAAATAGGATTTTCTGGAGTTACAGAACTCTAAATGGCACATTCTTAACGGCGTTGGAAAGTAGACATCCAGAGCTTTCCAGCAATATATATTAGTTTATACTTTATTCGCGATTAGATGACGTAAACTGGCGCTCAACGCCAGTTCCATGCTGCATTCTGGAGTCAAAGGCCAGAAACACGTCACGAACCAGAGTTGAACGCCAAAAACACGTTACAACTTGGCGTTCAACTCCAAAAGAAGCCTCAGCTCATGTAAAGTTTAAGCTCAGCCCAAGCACACATCAAGTGGGCCCCGGAAGTGGACTTCTGCATCAATTACTTACTTCTGTAAACCCTAGTAGCTAGTCTAGTATAAATAAGACATTTTACTATTGTATTAGATGTCTTGGATTGTATTTTTGATCCTGTGACCACGTTTGGGGGCTGGCCATTCGGCCATGCCTGGACCTTCATCACTTATGTATTTTCAACGGTGGAGTTTCTACACACCATTGATTAAGGGTGTGGAGCTCTGCTATACTTCAAGTTTTAATGCAATTACTACTATTTTCTATTCAATTCAGCTATTCCTATTCTAAGATATTCGTTGCACTTCAACATGATGAATGTGATGATCCGTGACACTCATCATCATTCTCACCTATGAACGCGTGACTGACAACCACTTCCGTTCTACCTTAGACCGGGCGCATATCTCTTGGATTCCTTAATCAGAATCTTCGTGGTATAAGCTCGATTGATGGCGGCATTCATGAGAATCCAGAAAGTCTAAACCTTCTCTGTGGTATTTCGAGTAGGATCCGGGATTGAATGACTGTGACGAGCTTTAAACTCGCGATTGTTGGGCGTGATGACAAACGCAAAAAAATCAAGGGATTCTATTCCAACATGATCTAGAACCGACAGATGATTAGCCGTGCCGTGAGAGAGCATTTGGACCTTTTTCACTGAGAGGATGGGATGTAGCCATTTATAATGGTGATACCCTACATACAGCTTGCCATGGAAAGGAATAAAAAGGATTGAAGGAAGGCAGTAGGAAAGCAGAGATCCAACAGGGACAAGAATCTCCAAACACTTATCTGAAATTCCCACCATTAGATTACAGGAGTAACTCTATCTTTATTTTCTGCTTTATTTACTATTCGAAAACTCCATAACATTTATTATCCGCCTAACTGAGATTTACAAGATGACCATAGCTTGCTTCATACCAACAATCTCTGTGAGATCGACCCTTACTCACGTAAGGTATTACTTGGACGACCCAGTGCACTTGCTGGTTAGTTGTGCGGAGTTGTGACTAAGTGTGATTCACGTTTGAGAGCGCTACCAAGTTTTTGGTGCCATTGTTGATGATCACAATTTCGTGCACCAAGTTTTTGGCGCCGTTACCGGGGATTGTTCGAGTATGGACAACTGACGGTTCGTCTTGTTGCTCAGATTAGGTAATTTTCTTTTTATTTTTCTTTTCAAAATGTTTTCAAAAATTTTTTTCAAAAATGTTTTTCTTTGTTTTTGAAAAATTATTCAAAATTTTTAAGAATGAATTCTAGTGTTTCATAAAGTATGTTGAAGCTTGGCTGGCTGTAAAGCCATGTCTAACTCAATTGGATTGAGGCTTCCTCTTCACATGCTTGAACTATGTATCCTAGAGCTGGCTGGCTATTAACCCATGCCCAACCCTTGGATTGGAGCTTTAGGCTAACATTGAAAGATTCCTGAAATTCTTATTAAAAATTTTGAATTTCTTATTTTCTTTTTTCTATATGTTTTTCGAAAAAATTAAAAGAAAATCCAAAAAAATCATAAAATCATAAAAAACCAAAAATATTTTGTGTTTCTTGTTTGAGTCTTGAGTCAGTTTTTAAGTTTGGTGTCAATTGCATGTTTTTAAAAAAATCTATGCATTATTTTTCGAAAATTCATTCATTCATAGTGTTTTTCATGATCTTCAAGTTGTTCTTGGTAAGTCTTCTTGTTTGATCTTGATGTTTTCTTGTTTTGTGTCTTTTATTGTTTTTCATGTGCATCTTTGCATTTATATTGTCTAAGCATTAAAAATTTTGTAAGTTTGGTGTCTTGCATGTTTTCTTTGCATTAAAAATTTTTCAAAAATATGTTCTTGATGTTCATCATGATCTTCAAAATGTTTTTGGTGTTCATCTTGACATTCATAGTGTCCTTGCATGCATCATTGGTTTTGATCCAAAATTTTCATGTTTTGGGTCATATTTGTGTTTTTCTCTCTCATCATTAAAAATTCAAAAATAAAAAAACTTTTCTTTTTTTCTCTCAAAATTTCGAAAATTTGGGTTGACTTAGTAAAAAATTTTTAAAATTAGTTGTTTCTTGTAAGTCAAGTCAAATTTTCAAATTTTAAAAAATCTTATCTTTTCAAAACTTTTTCAAAAATCAAATCTTTTTCATTTTTTATTAATTTTTGAAATTTATTTTTTAATATATTTTTCAAAAATCTTTTTCTTAATTTTATCTTTATTTTCAAAAATTATATTAACAAGTAATATGATTTATTCAAAAATTTGAAGTTTGTTACTTTCTTGTTAAGAAAGGTTCAATCTTTAAATTCTAGAATCATATCTTTTAGTTTCTTGTTATTCAAGTAATTAATTTTAATTTTAAAAATTAAATCTATCTTATCTTATCTTTTACATCATATCTTTTTCAAAGTTTTATCTTTTCCAAAAATTTGATTTTAAAATATCTTATCTAACTTCTTATCTTCTTATCTTTTCAAAATTGATTTGAATATCTTTTTCAACTAACTAATTAACTTTTTGTTTGTTTCTTATCTTTTTCAAAACCACCTAACTACTTTTCCCTCTCTAATTTTCGAAAATATCTCATTCTTTTTTCAAAATTCTTTTTTTTAAATTAATTAATTGTTTTAAATTTTAATTTTAATTTTAGTTCTTCCTTTAATTTTCGAAAATCAGTTAACTCCTTTTCAAAATTAATTTTTGAATCCTTTATCTCTCATCTTCTTCTATTTATTTATTTATTTACTAACACCTCTCTTCACTTCTCTTCATCTCAAATCACTACCTCTATCCTTACCCTTGTGTTTGGATTCTCCATTCTTCTTATTCCTTTTCTTTTTCTACTAATAATAAGGAACCTCTTTACTGTGACATAGAGGATTTCTCTTCCTTTTTCTGTTCTCTTCTTTCTCATATGAGTAGGAACAAGGAAAAAGGCATTCTTGTTGAAGCTGATCCAGAACCTGAAAGGACTCTGAAGAGGAAACTAAGAGAAGCTAAATTACAACAATCCAGAGACAACCTTGCTGAAATTTTCAAACAAGAAAAGGAGATGGCAGCCGAACCCAACAAAAATAATGCAAGAAGGATGCTTGGTGATTATACTATACCTACTTCCAAGTTTGATGGAAGAAGCATCTCAATTCCTGCCATTGGAGCAAACAATTTTGAGTTAAAACCTCAATTAGTTGCTCTAATGCAACAGAACTGCAAGTTTTCATGGACTTCCATCAGAAGATCCCTACCAGTTTTTAACTGAGTTCTTGCAGATCTGTGAGACTGTTAAGACTAATGGAGTAAATCCTGAAGTCTACAGGCTCATGATTTTCCCTTTTGCTGTAAGAGACAAAGCTAGAGCATGGTTGGACTCTCAACCTAAAGATAGCCTGGAGTCCTGGGATAAGCTGGTCATGGTCTTCTTGGCTAAATTCTTTCCTCCTCAAAAGCTGAGCAAGCTTAGAGTGGATGTTCAGACTTTCAAACAAAAAAGATGGTGAATCCCTCTATGAAGCTTGGGAAAGATACAAGCAGATGACCAAAAGATGTCCTTTTGACATGTTTTCAGAATGGACCATGATAGATATATTCTATTATGGTCAGTCTGAGTTCTCTAAGATGTCATTGGACCATTCTGCAGGTGGATCCATTCACCTAAAGAAAACGCCTGCAGAAGCTCAAGAACTCATTGACATGGTTGCAAATAACCAGTTCATGTACACTTCTGAGAGGAATTCCGTGAATAATGGGACGCCTCAAAGGAAGGGAGTTCCTGAAATTGATGCTCTGAATGCCATATTGGCTCAGAACAAAATGTTGACTCAGCAAGTCAACATGATTTCTCAAAGTCTGAATGGATGGCAAAATGCATCCAACAGTACTAAAGAGGCACCTTCTGAAGAAGAAGCTTATGATCCTGAGAGCCCTGCAATGGCAGAGGTAAATTATATGGGTGAACCTTATGGAAACACCTATAATTCATCATGGAGAAATCATCCAAATTTCTCATGGAAGGATCAACAAAAGCCTCAACAAGGCTTTAATAATGGTGGAAGAAATAGGCTCAGCAATATCAAGCCTTATCCATCATCTTCTCAGCAACAGACAGAAAATTATGAACAGAGTACCTCTAACTTAGCAAATTTAGTCTCTGATCTGTTTAAGACCACTTTAAGTTTCATGAGTGAAACAAGGTCCTCCATCAGAAATCTGGAGGCACAAGTGGGCCAGCTGAGTAAGAAAATCACTGAAACTCCTCCTAGTACTCTCCCAAGAAATACTGAAGAAAATCCAAAAAGAGAGTGCAAGGCCATTGATATAATCAATATGGCCGAACCTAGAGAGGAAGGAGAGGACATGAATCCCAATGAGGAAGACCTCATAGGACGTCTCTCAACCAAGAAGGAGTTCCCTATTGAGGACATAAAGGAATCTGAGGCTCATATAGAGACCATAGAGATCCCATTAAACCTCCTTCTATTATTCATGAGCTCTGAAGACTATTCTTCCTCTGAAGAGGATGAAGATGTAACTGGAGAGCAAGTTGCTCAATATCTAGGAGCCATTATGAAGCTTAATGCCAAGTTGTTTGGTAATGAGACTTGGGAAGGTGAACCTTCCTTGCTCATTAGTGAACTAGATACATGGGTTCAGCAAACTTTACCTCAAAAGAGACAAGATCCTGGCAAATTCTTAATACCCTATACCATAGGCACCATGACATTTGACAAAAGCTCTGTGTGACCTAGGGTCAGGCATAAATCTTATGCCACTCTTTGTAATGGAGAAGCTGGGGATCATTGAGGTACAGCCTGCCTTATTCTCATTACAAATGGTAGACAAGTCAGTAAAATAAGCATATGGATTGGTAGAGGATGTGTTGGTAAAGGTTGAAGGCTTTTACATCCCTGCTGATTTCATAATCTTAGACACTAGGAAGGAGGAGGATGAATGCATCATCCTTGGAAGACCCTTCCTAGCCACAGCAGGAGCTGTGATAGATGTTAACAGAGGAGAATTAGTCCTTCAATTGAATAAGGACTACCTTGTGTTTAAGGCTCCAGGATCTTCTTTTTTAACAATGGAGAGGAAGCATGAAAAGCTTATCTCAGTACAGAGTCAAACAAAGCCCCCACAATCAAACTCTAAGTTTGGTGTTGAGAGGCCTCAGCCAAACTCTAAGTTTGGTGTTGAATCCCCACATCCAAACTCTAAGTTTGGTGTTGGGAGTCTACAACATTGACCTGATCACCTGTGAGGCTCCATGAGAGCCCACTGTCAAGCTATTGACATTAAAAAAGCGCTTATTAGGAGGCAACTCAATTTTTATTTATCTAATTTTATTTTTATTTTTCTTGTTCTTTTATGTTTTATTAGGTTCATGATCATGTGGAGTCATGAAAAAAATATTAAAATTAAAAACAGAATCAAAAACAGCAGATGAAAAATCACACCCTGAAGGAAGGATTTACTGGCGTTTAAACGCCAGTAAGAAGCATCTGGCTGGTGTTCAACGCCAGAACAGAGCATGAATCTGGTGTTGAACGCCAGAAACATGCAGTAATATGGCGTTTAAATGCCAGGATTGCACACTGAGGAAAGCTGGCGTTCAACGCCAGAAACATACTGCAGATGGGTGTTGAACGCCCAGAATAAGCTTAGAGCTGCCGTTTAACGCCAGAAACAAGCATCAATCTGGCGTTAAATGCCAAGATTACATGCAGAGGGCGTTTTACACGCCTCATTGGTGCAGGGATGTAAATCCTTGACACCTCAGGATCTGTGGACCCCACAGGATCCCCAATTACCTTAATCTCTCTTCCTCATCACCTCTTCACCACTCACATTCATCCATCTCTTCCCCACTCAATCCCACCCGTATGGCCGAAACATACACATCTCTCCCTCTCCTCCATAACTTCTTCTCCTTCCATTCTTTCTTCTTTTGCTCGAGGGCGAGCAACATTCTAAGTTTGGTGTGGTAAAAACATAGCTTTTTTGTTTTTCCATAACCATTGATGGCACCTAAGGCCAGAGAAACCTCAAAAAAAAAGAAGAGGAAAGGGAAGACAAAAGCTTCCACTTTGGGTCATGGGAGATGGAAAGATTCATCTCAAGGGTCCATAGCTCAGTAGTAGAGCATTTGACTGCAAATCAAGAGATCCCTGAGATACCTCAGGGGATACATTTTCCTCCACACAATTATTGGGAGCAACTAAGGATAGGAGTACCAAAATCACTACGGATCAAGCAATAGAGGCAAGGAAGAGACATAGAGGAGCTCAAAAAGCACCATTGATCCTTAAAGAAGGCACCACCCTCACTAAGGTGGACTCATTCCTTGTTCTATTTCTCTATTTTTTGATATCTAAGCTTTATGTTATTTATGTTTGTGTCTTTCCTACATGATCATTAGTATTTAGTAACTATGTCTTAAGGCTATGAATAATTCCATGAATCCTTCACCTCTCTTAAATGAAAAATGTTTTAATTCAAAAGAACAAGAAGTACATGAATTTTGAAATTATCCTTGACTTTAGTTTAATTATATTGATGTGGTGATAATACTTTTTTTTTCTAAATGAATGCTTGAACAGTGCATAATTTTGATCTTGTTGTTTATGAATGTTAAAATTGTTGGCTCTTGAAAGAATGATGAACAAAGAGAATGTTATTGACAATCTGAAAAATCATAAAAATTGATTCTTGAAGCAAGAAAAAGCAGTGAAAAAGCAAAAGCTTGTGAAAAAAATTAGAAAGAAAAACAAAAAGCAAGTAGAAAAAGCCAATAGCCCTTAAAACCAAAAGGTAAGGGTAAAAGGATCCAAGGCTTTGAGCATCAATGGATAGGAGGGCCCAAGGAAATAAAATCCAGGCCTAAGCGGCTAAATCAAGCTGTCCCTAACCATGTGCTTGTGGCATCAAAGTGCTTAGGGCCACGACCAAGACTCATAAAAGTAGCTGTGTTCAAGAATCAACATACTTAACTAGGAGAATCAATAACACTATCTGAAATTTTAAGTTCCTATAGATGCCAATCATTCTAAACTTCAAAGGAGAAAGTGAGATGCCAAAACTATTCAAAAGCAAAAAGCTACAAGTCCCGCTCATCTAATTAGAATTAATATTCATTGATATTTTGGAATTTATAGTACATTCTCTTCTTTTTATCCTAATTGATTTTCAGTTGCTTGGGGACAAGCAACAATTTAAGTTTGGTGTTGTGATGAGCGGATAATTTATACGCTTTTTGGCATTGTTTTTAGATAGTTTTTAGTATAATCTAGCTACTTTTAGGGATGTTTTCATTAGTTTTTATGCTAAATTCATATTTTTGGACTTTACTATGAGTTTGTATGTTTTTTTGTGATTTCAGTTAATTTTTGGCTGAAATTGAGGGACCTGAGCAAAACTCTGATAAGGAGGCTGACAAAGGACTGCTGATGCTGTTGGAATCTGACCTCCTTGCACTCGAAATGAATTTTTTGGAGTTACAAAACTCCAAATGGCGCGATCTTAAAAGCGTTGGAAAGTAGACATCTAGAGCTTTACAGAAATATATAATAGTCCATACTTTATTCGCGATTAGATGACGTAAACTGGCGCTCAACGCCAGTTCCATGCTGCATTCTGGAGTCAAACGCCAGAAACACATCACGAACCAGAGTTGAACGCCAAAAACATGTTACAACTTGGCGTTCAACTCCAAAAGAAGCCTCAGCTCGTGTAAAGTTCAAGCTCAGCCCAAGCACACACCAAGTGGGCCCCGAAAGTGGATTTCTGCATCAATTACTTACTTCTGTAAACCCTAGTAGCTAGTCTAGTATAAATAAAACATTTTACTATTGTATTAGACGTCTTGGATTGTATTTTTGATCCTGTGACCACGTTTGGGGGCTGGCCATTCGGCCATGCCTGGACCTTCATCACTTATGTATTTTCAACGGTGGAGTTTCTACACACCATAGATTAAGGGTGTGGAGCTCTGTTGTACCTCAAGTTTTAATGCAGTTACTATTATTTTCTATTCAATTCAGCTATTCCTGTTCTAACATATTCATTGCACTTCAACATGATGAATGTGATGATCCTTGACACTCAAAAACTTGGTGCACGAAATTGTGATCACTACAACTTCGCACAACTAACCAGCAAGTGTATTGGGTCGTCCAAGTAATAAACCTTACGCGAGTAAGGGTCAATCCCACAGAGATTGTTGGTATGAAGCAAGCTATGGTCACCTTGTAACTCTTACTCAGGCAAACTCAAATGGTTATGAATGATGAATAAAACATAAAGATAAAGATAGAGATACTTATGTAATTCATTGGTGGGAATTTCAGATAAACGTATGAAGATGCTTGTCCCTTCCGTCTCTCTGCTTTCCTACTGTCTTCATCCAATCCTTCTTACT
>NC_029781.3:62945116-62945328 GCF_000817695.3 Arachis duranensis
CTTAATCTATGGTGTGTAGAAACTCCACCGTTGAAAATACATAAGAACAAGGTCTAGGCATGGCCTAATGGCCAGCCTCCCAATGATCTAAGATAGCATAAGAACAAAGGTAGCTACCCCAGATATCTCAATACAATAGTAAAAGGTCCTACTTATAGAAAACTAGTAGCCTAAGGTTTACAGAGATGAGTAAATGACATAAAAATCCACTT
>NC_029781.3:62945335-62945864 GCF_000817695.3 Arachis duranensis
AAAATGACGTAAAAATCCACTTCCGGGCCCACTTGGTGTGTGCTTGGGCTGAGCATTGAAGCATTTTCATGTAGAGACTTCTCTTGGAGTTAAACGCCAGCTTTTGTGCCAGTTTGGGCGTTTAACTCCCACTTTGGTGCTAGTTCCGGCGTTTAACGCTGGGAATTCTGAGGGTGACTTTGAACACCGGTTTGGGCCATCAAATCTTGGGCAAAGTATGGACTATCATATATTGCTGGAAAGCCCAGGATGTCTACTTTCCAACGCCGTTGCGATCGCGCCAATTGGGCTTCTTTAGCTCCAGAAAATCCACTTCGAGTGCAGGGAGGTCAGAATCCAACAGCATCTGCAGTCCTTTTTAGTATCGGAATCTGATTTTTGCTCAGGTCCCTCAATTTCAGCCAGAAAATACCTGAAATCATAGAAAAACACACAAACTCATAGTAAAGTCCAGAAAAGTGAATTTTAACTAAAAACTAATAAAAATATACTAAAAACTAACTAGATCATACTAAAAACATACTAAAAA
>NC_029781.3:62946081-62946786 GCF_000817695.3 Arachis duranensis
AGGGCTTTTAGCTTTTTGCCTCTGAACAGTTTTGGCATCTCACTCTATCCTTTGAAATTCAGAATGATTGGATTCTTTAGGAACTCAGAATCCAGATAGTGTCATTGATTCTCCTAGTTAAGTATGATGATTCTTGAACACAGCTACTTATTGAGTCTTGGCCGTGGCCCAAAGCACTCTGTCTTCCAGTATTACCACCGGATACATACATGCCACAGACACATAATTGGGTGAACCTTTTCAGATTGTGACTCAGCTTTGCTAGAGTCCCCAATTAGAGGTGTCCAGGGTTCTTAAGCACACTCTTTTTTCCTTGGATCACAACTTTATTTCTTTCTTTTTCTCTTTCTTTTTTTCGAATATTTTTTTTTGTATTCACTGCTTTTCTTCTGCTTCAAGAATCATTTTTATGATTTTTCAGATCCTCAGTAACATGTCTCCTTTTCATCATTCTTTCAAGAGCCAACATTCATGAACCACAAATTCAAAAGACATATGCACTGTTTAAGCATTCATTCAGAAGACAAAAGTAATGCCACCACATCAAAATAATTAAACTGTTATAAAATTCAAAATTCATGCAATTCTTCTCTTTTTCAATTAAGAACATTTTTCATTCAAGAGAGGTAATGGATTCATAGGACATTCATAACTTTAAGGCATAGACACTAAGATACTAATGATCACAAGACACAAACATAGATA
>NC_029781.3:62948202-62948910 GCF_000817695.3 Arachis duranensis
AACGCCAGTCTGGTGCCCCTTTCTGGCGTTAAACGCCCAGAATGGTGCCAGACTGGGCGTTAAACGCCCATCTGCTAGCCTTACTGGCGTTTAAACGCCAGCAGCATCTTCCTCCAGGGTGTGCTATTTTTCTTTCTGTTTTTCTTTTTGTTTTTGCTTTTTCATTTGATTTTGTGACCTCTCATGATCATCAACCTACAGAAAACATAAAATAACAAAGGAAAATGGATAAAATATAAAACATTGGGTTGCCTCCCAACAAGCGCTTCTTTAATGTCAGTAGCTTGACAGAGGGCTCTCATGGAGCCTCACATATGCTCAGAGCAATGTTGGAACCTCCCAACACCAAACTTAGAGTTTGAATGTGGGGGTTCAACACCAAACTTAGAAGTTTGTTGTGGCCTCTCCAACACCAAACTTAGAGTTTGACTGTGGGGGCTCTGTTTGGCTCTGTTTTGAGAGAAGCTCATCATGCTTCCTCTCCATGGTGACAGAGGGATATCCTTGAGCCTCAAACACAAAGGATTCTTCATTCACTTGAATGATCAATTCTCCTCTGTCAACATCAATCACAGCCTTTGCTGTGGCTAGGAAGGGTCTGCCAAGGATGATGGATTCATCCATGCACTTCCCAGTCTCCAGGACTATGAAATCAGCAGGGATGTAATGGTCTTCAACTTTTACCAGAACATCCTCTACAAGTCCATA
>NC_029781.3:62949251-62950057 GCF_000817695.3 Arachis duranensis
TGTCTCTTTTGAGGCAGTTTCTGCCTAGACAAGTTATCCAGTTCTTTGGTGAGCAAAGGGGATTCATCCTTCCAAGTCTCATTTCCAAATAACTTGTCATTTATCTTCATGATTGCTCCAAGGTATTTAGCAACTTGCTCTTCAGTGACATACTCATCCTCTTCAGAGGAAGAATACTCATCAGAGCTCATGAATGGCAGAAGTAAGTCCAATGGAATCTCTATGGTCTCATTTTGAGCCTCAGATTCCCATTGTTCCTCATTGGGGAACTCATTGGAAGTCAATGGACGTCCATTGAGGTCTTCCTCAGTGGCATTCACTGCCTCTTCCTCCTCTCCTAATTCGGCCATGTTGATGGCTTTGCACTCTCCTTTTGGATTTTCTTCTGTATTGCTTGGAAGAGTACTAGGAGGGAGTTCAGTAATTTTCTTGCTCAGCTGACCCACTTGTCCCTTAGGAGGGAGTTTAGTACTAATGGAGGATCTTGTTTCAGTCATGAAACTTTGAGTGGTTTTGATTAGATCAGAGACCATGGTTGCTAAGTCAGAGGTGTTCCGCTTAGAACTCTCTGTCTGTTGCTGAGAAGATGATGGAAAATGCTTGCCATTGCTAAACCTGTTTCTTCCACCATTATTATTGTTGAAACCTTGTTGAGGTCTCTGTTGATCCTTCCATGAGAGATTTGGATGATTTCTCCATGAAGGCTTATAGGTGTTTCCATAGGGTTCTCCCATGTAATTCACCTCTTCCATTGAAGGGTTCTCAGGGTCATAAGCTTCTTCTTCAGATGAAGCTTCCTTAGTACT
>NC_029781.3:62950244-62952230 GCF_000817695.3 Arachis duranensis
AAAAGGGAATAGCATAAGTCTGTAGACCTCAGGGTCAACCCCATTAGTCTTGACAGTGTCACAGATTTGCAAGAATTCAGCTAAAAACTGATGAGGATCTTCCAATGGAAGTCCATGGAACTTGCAATTCTGTTGCATTAGAGAAACTAATTGAGGCTTAAGCTCAAAGTTGTTTGCTCCAATGGCAGGGATAGAGATGCTTCTCCCATAGAAATCGGGAGTAGGTGCAGTAAAGTCACCCAGCACCTTCCTTGCATTGTTGGCATTGTTGTTGTTTTCGGCTGCCATTTGTTCTTCTTCTTTGAAGATTTCTGTTAGGTCCTCTACAGAGAATTGTGCCTTAGCTTCTCTTAATTTTTGCTTCAAGGTCCTTTCAGGTTCAAGATCAGCCTCAACAAGAATGCTTTTGTCCTTGCTCCTACTCATAAGAAAGAGAAGAGAACAAGAAAATGTGGAATCCTCTATGTTACAGTATAGAGATTCCTTGAGGTGTCAGAGGAAAGGAAAAATAGAAGGCAGAGGTAGAAAATTCGAACTTATCAATAGAGACGGAGTTCGAATTGTGCATTAAGGAATAGTGTTAGTCCATAAATAGAAGGATGTGAGAAGAAGGGAAGTAGTATTCGAAAATTAAGTAAGAAATTTTGAAAACATTTTGAAAACACTACTTGATTTTCGAAAATGAAAGTGGAAAAGAAATCAAGTATTTTTTTGAAAAAGATTTTGAAATTAGAAATCAAAAAGATTTGATTGAAAGCTATTTTGAAAAATATGTGATTAAGAAGATATGATTTGAAAAACATTTTAAAAAAGATTTGATTTTAAAAGTTTTAAAAAGATGTGATTGAATGTGATTGAGAATAAAAACATTTTTTTTAAAAAAAGATTTGATTTTAAAAATTAATGACTTGACTAACAAGAAAAGATATGATTCAAACATTAAACCTTTCTCAACAGAAAAGGCAACATACTTGAAATGTTGAATCAAATCATTAATTGATAGCAAGTATTTTTTTAAAATTGAAAGAAATTGATTTTGAAAAAGATTTGATTGAAAAGATATGATTTGAAAAAGATTTGATTTTGAAAAATTTTGAAAACTTGAAAAAAATTTGCATTAAAAACAAAATCTTCCCTCTTGTGCCATTCTGGCGTTAAACGCCCAGATTGGTGCACATTCTGGCGTTTAACGCCCAAACTACAACCCTTTTGGGCGTTAAACGCCCAGCCAGGCACCCTGGCTGGCGTTTAAACGCCAGTTTGCCCTTCTTCACTAGGCGTTTTGAACGCCCAGCTTTTTCTGTGCAATTCCTCTGCTGTATGTTCTGAATCTTCAATTCTCTGTATTATTGACTTGAAAAGACACAAATTAAAAATATTTTTGGATTTTTAATAATGAGGAATAATCAATATGCAACTAAAATCAAATAACAATGCATATGAAAAACAACAAAACACTCAAGTCAAGAGAATTCAAAGATCAGAGCAATGAAATCATCAAGAACATCTTGAAGATTAATGAAGACACATGCATGAATGCAAGAAGAACAGAAACATGAAATTGACACCAAACTTAACATGAGACTCTAGACTCAACAAGAAACATAAAATATTTTTTTGGTTTTTATGATTTTGAAAAAAAATTTTTGGTTTTTTTTTTCGAAAATTAAGTGGAAAAGAAAATAAAGATATCAAAATTCTTAATGAGAATTCCAGGAATCATGCAATGTTAGTCTAAAGCTTCAGTCTAAAGAAATTAGACATGGCTGAACAAGCTTCAGCAAGACATTGCATTCAAGAGCTAAATTGATGAAGATCAATCAGCTTTGGTGATGATAAGAACATCACCTTGAAACACTAGAATTCATTCTTAAGAACTCTGAAGAAAAAATACCTAATCTAAGTAACAAGATGAACCGTCAGTTGTCCATACTCGAACAATCCCCGGCAACGGCGCCAAAAACTTGGTGCACGAAATTGTGATCA
>NC_029781.3:62953117-63010019 GCF_000817695.3 Arachis duranensis
GACTATCATATATTGCTAGAAAGCCCAGGATGTCTACTTTCCAACGCCGTTTAGAGCGCGCCAATTGAGCTTCTGTAGCTCAAGAAAATCCACTTCGAGTCCAGGGAGGTCAGAATCCAACAGCATCTGCAGTCCTTTTTAGTCTCTGAATCCGATTTTTGCTCAGGTCCCTCAATTTCAGCCAGAAAATACCTGAAATCACAGAAAAACACACAAACTCATAGTAAAGTCCAGAAAAGTGAATTTTAACTAAAAACTAATAAAAATATACTAAAAACTAACTAGATCATACTAAAAACATACTAAAAACAATGCCAAAAAGCGTACAAATTATCCGCTCATCATCCAGCATGATCAAGAACCGACAGATGATTAGCCGTGCCGGGACAGAGCATTTGGACCTTTTTCTCTGAGAGGATGGGATGTAGCCATTGACAACGGTGATGCCCTACATACAGCTTGCCATGGAAAAGATTAGGAAGGATTGAAGGAAGGCAGTAGGAATGCAGATATCCAACAGGGACAAGCATCTCCAGACACTTATCTGAAATTCCCATCATTGGATTACATGAGTAACTCTATCTTTATTTTCTGCTTTATTTACTATTTGAAAACTCCATAACATTTATTATCCGCCTAACTGAGATTTACAAGATGACCATAGCTTGCTTCATACCAACAATATCCGTGGGATCGACCCTTACTCACGTAAGGTATTACTTGGACGACCCAGTGCACTTGCTGGTTAGTTGGGCGGAGTTGTGACTAAGTGTGATTCACGTTTGAGAGCGCTACCAAGTTTTTGGCACCATTGTTGATGATCACAATTTCGTGCACCACCTATACCTCAAAGATTCCCAGTTTCTCCATTACAGAGAGTGGCATTAAGTTTATGCCTAACCCCAGGTCACACAGAGCCTTCTCAAAGGTCATGGTGCCTATGGTACAGGGAATTAAGAATTTACCAGGATCCTGTTTCTTTTGAGGTAATGCCTGCCTAACCAAGTCATTCAGTTCATTGGTGAGCAAGGGGCGTTCATCCGCCCAAGTTTCATTACCAAATAACTTGGCATTCAGCTTCATGATTGCTCCAAGGTACTTAGCAACTTGCTCTTCAGTAATATCTTCATCCTCTTCAGATGAGGAATAGTCATTAGAGCTCATGAATGGCAGAAGTATGTTCAATAGAATCTCTACGGTCTCTAGATGAGCCTCAGATTCCTTAAGTTCCTCAAATGGGAACTCTTTTTTGTCCAGAGGACATCCCATGAGGTCTTCCTCACTGGGATTCATGTCCTCATCCTCCTCTCTAGGTTCGGCCACACCAAGCAAGGTTATGGCCTTGCACTCTCTTTTTGGATTCTCTTCTGTATTGTTTGGGAGAGTACTAGGAGGAGTTTCAGTGACTCTTTTACTCAGCTGGCCCACTTGTGCCTCCAAATTTCTAATAGAGGACCTTGTTTCATTCATGAAACTTATAGTGGCCTTAGATAGATCAGAGACAATGCTTGCTAAGCTAGAGGGGCTCTGCTCAGAATTCTCTGTTTGTTACTGAGAGGATGATGGAAAAGGCTTGCTATTGCTAAACCTGTTTCTTCCACCATTATTAAAGCCTTGTTGTGGCTTTTGTTGATCCTTCCATGAGAAATTTGGATGATTTCTCCATGAGGGATTATAGGTGTTTCCATAGGGTTCACCCATGTTATTCACCTCTGCCATTGCAGGGTTCTCAGGATCATAAGCTTCTTCTTCAGAAGATGCTTCTTTAGTATTGTTGGATGCATTTTGCAACCCATTCAAACTATGAGAAATCATATTGACTTGTTGGGTCAACATTTTGTTCTAAGCCAATATGGCATTCAGAGCATCAATTTCAAGAACTCCCTTCTTCTGAGGCGTCCCATTACTCACAGGATTCCTTTCAGAGGTGTACATGAACTGGTTATTTGCAACCATGTCAATGAGTTCCTGAGCTTCTGCAGGCATTTTCTTCAGGTGAATAGATCCACCTGCAGAATAGTTCAAATGACATCTTAGACAATTCAGACAGACCATCATAGAATATATCCAGGATGGTCCATTCTGAGAGCATGTCAGAAGAACACTTTTTGGTCAGTTGCTTGTATCTCTCCCAAACTTAATAGAGGAATTCACCTTCTTTCTATCTGAAGGTTTGAACATCCACTCTAAGCTTGCTCAGCTTTTGAGGAGGAAAGAACTTGGCTAAGAAAGTCGTGACCAGCTTATCCCAAGAGTTCATGCTATCTTTAGGTTGAGAGTCCAACCATGTTCTAGCTCTGTCTCTTACAGCAAAAGGGAAAAGCATAAGCTTATAGACCTCGGAATCAACTCCATTGGTCTTAACAGTATCACAGATCTGCAAGAATTCAGTTAAGAACTGAAAAGGATCTTCAGATGGAAGTCCCTGAAACTTGCAATTCTGTTGCATCAACGAAACTAATTGAAGCTTTAGCTCAAAATTGTTTGCTCCAATGGCAGGGATTGAGATGCTTCTTCCATGGAAATTGGAATTTGGTGCAGTAAAGTCACCAAGCATCTTCCTTGCACCTCCACCATTGTTATTGGGTTTGGCCATCTCTACTTTTTTTTTTCGAAAATTTCAGTAAATTCCTATTCAGAGTGCTGTGTTTTAGCTTCTCTTAGCTTCCTCTTCAGAGTCCTTTCAGGTTCCGGATCAGCTTCAATAAGAATGTTCTTATCCTTGCTCCTGCTCATGTGAAAAAGAAGAGAACAGAAAAGAAGAGAAATCCTCTATGTCACAGTATAGAGATTCCCTTATGTGAGTAGAAGAGAAGAAGAATAGAAGGATGAGAAGAGAGAAGAAGAAAAATCTGAACACAGAGAGAATAGAAGGTTCGAATTATGAGTAGAAGAGAAGTGTTAGTAAATAAATAAAATAGATAGAAAGAGATGAGAGGGAGAGAATTTTCGAAAATTAACTAAAATAAAAGAAAAATATTTTTGTTTTTATTTTAAATTAAAGTTAACATTCAAAAATATTAGAAGAAATAAACTTAAAATTAAAATTTAAAATAATTAGTTAATTAAAAAGAATTTTGAAAAAGAGGAAGGTGATTTCAAAAATTAGAGAGAGAAAAGTGGTTAGGTGGTTTTGAAAAAGATAAGAAATAGTAAAACAAACAAAGAGTCAATTAGTTAGTTGAAAAAGATTTGAAAATCAATTTTGAAAAGATAAGAAGTTAGAAAAGATTTTGAAATTAATTTTGAAAAAGATATTATTTGAAAAAGATATGTTTTGAAAAGATATGATTGAAAAGATATGATTAAAAAGATATAATTGAAATTTATTTTGAAAATCAATTTTAAAAAAAAATTTTGAAAATATAAAAGAAAAATGAAAAAGATTTGATTTTTGAAAAAGTTTTTGAAAAGATAAGATTTTTAAAATTGAAATCTTGAATTGACTAACAAGAAACAACTTATGAGTAAAATAAGGAAAATATATTTTTTTGATTTTTTGAATTTAATGAGGAAAGAGAAAAACCACAAAATGGCTCAACACATCAAAATTTTAGATTAAAACAAATGATGCATGAAAGAACACTATGAATGTCAAGATGAACACTAAGAACACTTTGAAGATCATGATAAACATCAAGAACTTATTTTTGAAAAATTTTTAAGAAAAGAAAAATATGCAAGACACCAAACTTTGAAATTTTCAAAGTTTAGACTCTAATAATTCTAAAATGCATATGAAAAACAACAAAAGACACAAAACAAGAAAATATGAAGATCAAACAAGAAGACTTATCAAGAACAACTTGAAGATCATGAAGAATGCAATGCATAAATTTTTCGAAAAATGCACAATTTTTTTTAAAAACATGCAAGTGACACCAAACTTAAAAATTGACACTAGACTCAAACAAGAAACACAATATTTTTGTCTTTATAATTTTATAAAAATTTTTGGATTTTTTGAAAATTATTTTAGAAAAACGAAAAAGAAGAAAATTTTGAAAGATTTTTGAAAACTTTTTTTAAAATAAAACAATGGTTAAAACAAGAAGAAAATTACCTAATCTGAGCAACAAGATGAACCGTTAGTTGTCCAAACTCGAACAATCCTCGGCAACGGCGCCAAAAACTTGGTGCACAAAATTGTGATCTTAATGGCGCCAATAACTTGGTACGCACAATTGTAATCTCAACTCTTTTTCACAACTTCGCACAACTAACCAGCAAGTGCACTGGGTCGTCCAAGTAATAAACCTTACGTGAGTAAGGGTCGATCCCACTGAGATTGACGGCTTAAAGCAAGCTATGGTCACCTTGTAAATCTCAATCAGGCGAGTTCAAATGGTTATAGAGTTTTGATAATTAAAAAGATAAATAAAACATAAAATAAAGATAGAGATACTTATGTAATTTATTGGTGGGAATTTCAGATAAGTGTGTGGAGATGCCTTATTCTTTCTGAATCTCTGCTTTCCTATTGCCTTCATCCAAACCTTCATACACCTTTCTATGGCAAGCTGTATGCTGGGTGTCACCGTTGTCAATGGCTACTTTCCATCCTCTCAGTGAAAATGGTCCTCTACGGTTTCTGTACGGTTAATCAACTTGCATATTTCTCGTCTCGGATGAAAAATACCATGCACATATATCGTATGGCTAATCAGCTGTTGGTTCTCAATCGTGTAGGAATAGGATTTACTATCCTTTTGCATCTGTCACCACGCCCTACAGTCGCGAGTTTGAAGCTCGTCACAGTCATCCCATCCCAGATCCTATTCGGAATACCACAGACAAGGTTTAGACTTTTCGGATCTCAAGAATGCTGCCAATTGATTCTAGCTTATACCACGAAGACTCTAATCTCGGATTCAGATGCCCCATTGTCAGAGGGAAGTCGATGTGAATCATTGATTAGAAACCCAAGAGATATACATTCAAGCTTGTTTTCATGTAGAATGGAAGTGGTTGTCAATCACGCGTTCATGAGTGAGAATGATGATGAGTGTCACATAATCATCACCTTCATCATGTTCTTGTGTGCGAATGGATATCTTAGAATAAGAATAAGCATGAATTGAATAGAAGAACAATAGTACTTTGCATTAATACTCGAGGAACAGCAGAGCTCCACAGCTTAATCTATGGTGTGTAGAAACTCCAACGTTGAAAATACATAAGAACAAGGTCTAGGAATGACCATGAGGCCAGCCCCCCTAAATGGCATATGAATTCGAAAGTAGGGAAAAAGACCCCTAGTACAATAGTAAAAAGATCTATTTATACTAAAACTAGTTACTAGGGTTACAGAAATAAGTAAATAATGCAGAAATCCACTTCCGGAGCCCATTTGGTGTGTGCTTGTGCTGAGTATTGAAGTTTCCACATGTAGAGGCCTTCTTTGGAGTTAAACGCCAGTTTGTAACTTGTTTCTGGTGTTTGACTCTAGCTTGCAACTTGTTTCAGGCGTTTAACGCCAGAATAGGGCAGAAAGCTGGCATTGAACGCCAGTTTGCGTCGTATAAACCCGGGCAAAGTATAGACTATTATATATTGCTGGAAAGATCTGGATGTCTACTTTCCAACGCAATTGAGAGCGCGCCATTTGGGTTTCTGTAGCTCCAAAAATTTCCATTTTGAGTGCAGGAAGGTCAGAATCCAACAGCATCAGCAGTCTTTTTTCAGCCTCTAAATCAGATTTTTGCTCAGGTCCCTCAATCTCAGCCAGAAATTACTTGAAATCACAGAAAAACACACAAACTCAGTAAATTCCAAAAATGTGAATTTTTCTTAAAAACTAATAAAAATATACTAAAAACTAACTAAATCATACTAAAAACTATGTAAAAAACAATGCCAAAAAGCGTATAAATTATCCACTCATCACACATCAAACTAATTAAACTAATCTTATTTTAAACTTGAAACTCATGCATCTCTCAATTCTTTTCAAATAAAATTTTTTTATTTAAGCAAAGTGAGAGATATATGGAACATTTTACATCTTTAAGACATCAATGCAAATGATCATGCAACTAGAACAAGAAAACAGAAAGTAAACAGACAGAAAACAAGAAAAAAGGGAAAAAGGTGAAAAAGAGAATGAATTCACCTTGATGATGATGGCTACTATTCCTCCTTGAGGATCCAATGCAATGCTTGATCTCTTCAATATCACTCTTTTGTATTTATTGAGGCAGCTGCACAGGTTCATGTGCATGCTCTCTGGTTTGCTCCATCCTCTTATGTTATACTTAAGAGTGGTAGAAGTCAAAAAGCAAAGCTTTTGCAACACCAAACTTAAGACTTTTGCTCGTCCTTAAGCAAATGTGATCAATGGGAAAGAAGAAGGTGGGGGTAGGTGGAGCTTCTGTGGGACCTCTTGGTCCTGAAAGACTAGGGAATTCCAGATTTCCTATTTCTCTGCACTGGCATTTGAATGCCCAGGGGCTACTTCCTGGCTAGCGTTCAATGCCATCAATGCTCCCCTCTTGGGGCGTTGAATGCTCAGTGAGGACTTCCTCACTGGAGTTTCAACTGTAACACTTTTTTCGAAGTGTTCTGTTTTCACTGCTGTGAATTCTATCTCTTGACTGATACACATGATCATGACTCTGAAAGAAAAACAAAACAAAACAAAAATAAATAAGGTTGAGTAAAGTTGGGTTGCCTCCCTACCAGCGCTCTTTTAAAGTCACTAGCTTGACCTTTAGCTCCTTATGGAGGTGAGTATGGGCTCAGATTTTTGTCCTTTACAGTGAATTTTCTTCCTGTTCTCTCATGAATGAGCTCTACATGCTCTAGAGATAGGACACGGCACACTGTATGTGGTAAGGCTGGCTTCTTAGTGAAGACAACTCTCATGCCAGGTAAGAGGCCTTCAGTAGGAACTTTCTTGTCCCTCCAGCCTTTAGGTACTTTCTTTTTAGTATCTTTGTGCTTAGAGCTTATTGAGGGCTGCCCAACACCAAACCTAGAATTGATGTCTGGGGGCTCTGCTCAAAAAAAGAGGATTGGCACACTAAGTGTTGCACTGTTTTCTCTCTTTTAGAGGGAAAATTGGGATGAGGCATCTTGAATAAGATGTAATCCTCCCCTAACTTTAGGGTTAGTTCTCCCTTAGCCACATAAATGATAGCATTAGATGTGGCTAGGAAAGGTCTGCCAAAGATGACACACTCATGCTCATCATCTGCAATGTCCAAAATAATGAAGTTCGCAGGGATGTAGTGGTTTTTAACTTTAACCAGGACATCCTCCACTAAGCCATATAGCTTCTTCATGGTCTTGTCTGCCATCTCTAGAGATGTCTGCAGCTTGTACCTCAAGGATTCCCAACTTCTCCATTACAAAGAGTGGCATGAGGTTAATGCTTGACCCTAGGTCACACAAAGCCTTTTCAAAGGTCATAGTGCCTATGGTGCAAGAAATCAGAAAGCGTCCAGGATCTGGAAGTTTCTGAGGTAGCTCTTGCTGAACCAAAGCATGGAGTTCTTTGGTAAGCAGTGGAGGTTCTTCCTCCAGAGGCTTTGTACCAAATAACTTGGCATTCAGCTTCATAAGAGCTCCTAGGTATCGAGCAACTTGCTCTTCCCTAGAGTCTTCATCTTCACTTGAGGATAAGTAGTCCTCAGAACTCATACACTGTAGAAGTGCATTCAAAGGAACCTCAATTGTCTTTATGGTTTCCTTTGGTTCTGGGCTAGAAGTTTCTTGAGTGGGATTTGGGCACTCAAAGGGTGTGCTTTCTTTGGCATTCAATGCCAGCTCTGTTAGCTTATTAGGCATTGAATGCCCTTGCTGTCCACCCTGACTGGCATTAAACGCCAATCCCTCTAGCATTCTGGGCGTTGAACGCCCAGCAGGGATGTCCTTGCTGGCGTTCAACGCCAGCTTCCCTGGTCTGGTGGGCGTTGAACGCCCAGTGAAGGCTTCTTCACTGGAGTTCAATGCCTTCCCATTCTCCTCCAATTCTGCCTTAACCTCCATAGTTATGGCTTTGAACTCTTCTCTAGGATTAACCTCAATATTACTGGGAAGAGTGTCAGGAGGGATCTCAGGGATTCTCTTGCTCAGTTGACCAACTTGTACCTCCAAGTTTCTAATGGAGGACCTTGTTTCATTAATGAAACTATGAGTGGTCTTAGTGAGGCTGGAAACCATAATGGCTAAGTTAGAAAGGCTCTGATTAGAGGTTTCCATATTCCCTTGAGAAGATAGGAATAATGGTTTATTATCGAACCTATTATGGTTTCTACCACCTTGATTGAAACCTTGCTGAGGTTTCTGTTGATCCTTCCACGAAGGGTTGTAAGTGTTTCCATAAGGTTCTCCCATGTAATTCACCTCCTCCATGGTAGGTTGTTCAGGATCATAAGCTTCTTCTTTAAGAGAAGCTTCCTGATTATCGCCAGCTGCAGTTTGCATCCAGTGAGATATTGAGAGATCATGTTGACCTGTTGGGTCAAGATTTTATTCTAAGCTAAGATGGCATTTAGAGTCTCAACTTTGTGAACTTCTTTCTTCTGAGAGGTACCATGGTTTACAGGATTTTTCTCAGAGGTGTACATGAATTGGTTGTTTGCAACCATCTCAATGAGCTCTCTTGCTTCTATAGGTGTTTTCTTGAGTATTCACACGAACCCAAGTAGACGCGGGTGTTTGTCAGTCACGTTCATCTTAATATGATGAACAGAGCTAATTGGTTAGATTATTCTGTTCACCACGATGAAGATCAGGATATACATCTTAGAGATAGATCAAACACGGATCGAAGAAGAAACAATAGTACTTTTATTAATTCATAGGACTCGATAGGGCTCCTCCCCTCAACCTAGGAGGTTTAGAAACTCATACTGAAAGTAAAAACAAAGAAAAACAAAAATATGGCAGAGCTCCCTCAGCGAGAGGTGTAAAAGGTTCTCCGCTCATGGAGAATTCCATAAACATAACCCCTTAAATACTAAGCAGATGACTAGTAAGGGTAAAAAAGTCTATTTAGTGCTAAAATCCACTTCAAGGGCCCACTTGGTGAGTGTTTAGGCTGAGCTTTAATGAGATCCATATGTTATGAGGCTTCTAGGGCGTGGAATGCCAGCTAGGGGGGGTCCTCTCTGGGCCTTTGGACGCTGAGCTCTGCTCTTTGGGCGCTGGATGCCTAGAAGGGGGCAGGGAGCTAGCGTTGGACGCCAGTTTTGGACCTTCTAATCTGAAGTAAAGTATGGGCTATTATATATTGCTGGAAAGCTCTGGAAGACAATTTTACATAGCCGTAAGATCACTCCATTTGGACTTCTTTAGCTCCAGAAAAGCTCTTCCAAATGCAGGCAGGTCTGATCTGGACAACATCTACAGTGCTTTCTCTGTCTTTGAATCAGACTTCTGGTCCAACTCCTCAATTTCAGCCAGAGAATAACTGAAATTGCCCAAAAAACATAAAAACTCATATTAGAATCCAAAAATGTGAATTTAACACTAAATCCTATAAAATCTCAATAAAAACTACTAAAAACTATATGAAAATGATTTCAAAAAGTGTGTAAAATATCCTCTTATCAGTAATAGTATGGAGATGGTATATATGGAGGTGGTTCTTGGGAGTAGTTGTGTTGGAATTGTGATGGCTCTATGTATGGTTCATACGGCTTATAAGGTGGTTGGTCTGGTCGATATGGATTAGGGTCATGTGGATGTGTTTGGTGATAGGGGGCTTGTGAGTATGATGGTTGAGTACTATATTGAGGAGAGGGGTCATATGTATGTGGTGGTTGTGGTTGACAACCACAATGAGGATCACCACATCCATTAGGTTGATATGCATTAGGAGTTGGATTGTACCCATAGGAAAACGGAGGAGGTTGTTGCCAAGAAGGTTGTCCATAAGCTTGAGGCTCCTCCCACCTTCGATTCCCAAATCCTTGATGCACATCCTTATTGAAGCTTACATTCCCAACAACATAGTTGTAACCAAACTCATAGCCAAAGTAATGAGAATTCATAATATCAAAAGAGAATAAAGCAAAAACTAATAATAAACAAGAGGAACAAAATTCTACAACTAGCAAGCAAAAATCAAACTATTCACAATATTTACATATGAACAATATCCAATAACATAACACCATTGCAATTCCCCAGCAATGGCGCCAAAAAATTGATGAGAGAATTTATACCTTTTTGGAATTTAGCAACATAACTCCATTGATAGTATAGCCCAATCCGATAATCGATCCTCAAATCAAAGTTTTAAAGTTGGTTGTCACAAGTACAAACCCCAATGAAAATTTAACTGAAGTATTTAAACATCGGGTCGTCTCACATGGAATTGCAATGAAGTGATCAATTATTAGCTATGAAGAAACAAGGGGGTTTGATTTTTAATTGGCAAGAAAATATAAAAGCAAGAAAGTAAATGACAAGAACTAATAAAAGAAAGGAAAAGAACTCTTGGCTAAGGCATGGAAATTGAGATCACCATCCTTGTCTACAAACTATGTACTGACAATTATGAGGGACTAACCCATTAAGTCTACTTCTATGCTTGAAGTACGTATAATGTCTACTTCAATGCTTGAAGTATGTTAAATAGGCTTAATCAACATCAATCCATAAGTTCTAACCTAGCTACTAATTGACTTAGTAGTAGGGTAGTATCAATGGTTAATTGACCACAAATGGTTCTCAAATCACCAATTGAATGAGACCCAATGACTCAAGGTCACTCAATTCCCTTAGCCTAGGCCAAGAGTAAAGAAAACTACTCAAAAAATAGTGAAAGCATTTTATCAAACACCTAGAGTGTAATAAAAGTAAACATCACAAAATGCAAGAATTAATGAAACCCATAACTAACACAAACAAGAAATCAACAATAGCAACTAAGATAAACATAAAGAGACATGGAAGCATAAAATTGTATTAAAAGGAAATTAAAATCTAACAAGAGTTTATCAACATAAAAGAGAGTAAAATAAGAAATCAACAAGAGGAATAGATAAACCAAAGTGCTAGAACAAATAAAAGTAAAGGAAAATTAAAATGAAACAAGATTAAAATCTAAATCTAAAAGAAATCGAAAGAAGAACCCTAAAATCTAGAGAGAGGAGAGAGCCTCTCTATCTAAAATTCTACCCTAAAACATGATGAAAACTAAACTATGACTCCTTCTCCCCCATTCTCTTGCAATCCTTCATTTCAAAAATACCAGAAATGAGTTGGATTTGGGGCCTCCTTGAGCTCAGAAATCGCCCCTAGCATTTTGTCTTTAGTGAAGTCGTGTGCAACTTTTCACGCATATGCATGGGTCACGCGTACGCATCACTAGAAAAATTTCTCGCCACATGTGCGCGTGGATGATGCGTGTGCGTCACTGGCGAATCTCCTTCTCATGCGTACGCGCATGTGCGTGGCCTTCAGTTCAGTAAATCCTCATTTCTTCCTGAATTCTCCATTTTTGCATGCTTTTTCTTCATTCCTTAAACCCAATCTTCGCCTTCTAATCCTGAAATCACTTAACAAACATATCAAGGCATCGAATGAAATTAAAAGGAATTAAAATTATCAATTTTTGGACCTAAAAATTATGTTTTTACTCTTAAGCACAAATTAGAAGAAATTCACAAAACCATGCTATTGATTGAATAAATGTGAGAAAAGTTGATAAAATCTCCTAAATTTAACACAAGATAAACCACAAAATTGGGGTTTATCATCCGGCTTACACATCGGGATTTGGTTATATCCCAAGTATGTATCCGTGAAAGACAAATACCGATAACCTGAGGCTGAGTCAACCAGAGCATCGATGCTCGAGAGAGTGTATGGATCCTTGGGACAAGCCTTGTTGAGGTCGGTGTAGTCGACACACATCCTCCACTTTCCATTCTACTTTTTTACCAGAACCACGTTAGCCAGCCACAATGGATACTTTACCTCTCTTATGAATCTAACTTCTAATAACGCTTACACCTGTTTTTCCACGACCTGTGTCCTTTTGGGCCCGAGTTTCTGATGCTTTTGCTAAATAGGTCTGGAACCCAGGTAGAAAGCAAGCTTATGAGACATCAAGTCGGGATCTATACCAGGTATGTCGGAGGCTTTCCAAGCAAAGAGGCCAGAGTTTCTTCGTAGGAGGTCAACGAGTTGTGCTTTTAGACCTCCTTCTAAGTTAGCCCCTATATTCTTTGTCTTTTAGCATGATCTCTGATTTGCACCTCTTCTACCTTTTCTCCAAGTTAGGGGTTGATGATCGGACTTTTGTGTGGTCTAGAATTTCACTAATGAAATCTCGTTGCAAGTATAGTTTCTAAACCAACTAAAATCCTTTCATACAAAAATTTGTTTGTCACAGGTAACAAACCCCTAATAATCATAATAACTGAAGTATTCAAACCTCAGGTCGTCTTCTCAAAGGAATTTCAGGGTAGTGTTCTTGTTATTGGTTATGAGTTGTATATTTTGAGATTTTGGATGAGAATTAAGAAGAGTAAAATGCAATGGAAGTCAAACGATAAAGTGGTCTTGGCAAGGTTTGGTGGTTAAGGATCTCTATCCTTATCACTAATCACATCATGATAATTGCAAGGATCAATCTCACTAAATCATCCTCTAACTAGTAAAGGAATGTCAAATGAGTTATATCAATCCAAGTCCATAAGTCCTAACTATTCACTAATTGAATTAATGATGAGCTAAATTCAATGGCTACCAATCATCAATCACTTGGGCATTAGTAACTCAAGAGTTCCTAAATTACCATCTCAAGCCAAGAACATAAAATTCTACTCTAACATCCTTCCAAGCATTTTATCAAGTACTTGGAAGGCACAAAAGGAAAGCATAGTAAATTGACAATAAGAATGAAATCTAACAATAATTAATTGCAAAGAATTAACAACAACAATCGAAGAAAACACAATTAACATGAATTACCTCAAATTGCATTAAAAGGAAATGAGAAGAACAAGAGTAGATCAACTTACAAAGTGTAGGAACAAAATAGAAGAATTGCAACAAGAGAATAGAAGAACAAGATGTAGCAACATAGAATTGAAAGGTAGAAATAGATGAAAGCAAAGATTAAAAGAATAGCTAGGGGGACGGCGACTTCAAGATTGCCACCTTCAGCGGGTGGATCAACTGGCTGTTGCATGTTCTTTCTTCCACTTCTCTTTTCGCTTATGGTGACTTATCCTGAAAATAGAAAACAATATAAGAAGACAAGTGAATGCAAAAGTAAGGAAGCATATATTGTTGGAAAGAGGTAAGGATCACTAAAATGAAGTGAGTGAATAAGTGTGTGATATTAAGGAAAAATAGTCTGTGAGTTCTAAGTTGCATGCAGTTTAAAATACACACACTAGCATAGAAAGCTTTGTCACAATTACACAAAAGAAGTATGCACTTCACTCATTCTAGTGTGTTTGAAATACTTCAAAGGACTTGTAGGTTAAGATAAACAAACAAGTAATATGAGCTAACTTGATAAGAGGACATGAGTTAATCACTTACAGCCTTGCCATTGAAAGAATCATTCATTATCAAAGTAATTAGTAAGAAAAGTTAATCCAGAAAGTTAAAGCATCTCCAAAGCCTTAACTGATTTCTCATTATTATTTATCTACTATTCCCTTATTGATTTCTTTAATTATTTTATGCGCATTCAACAACTATGTTTTCTATTCTCTTGACTAAGATCTGCAGGATAACCAAAGCTTGCTCAATCCAGTAATCCTCGTGGGATTCGACCCTCACTCACCTGAGGTATTACTTGGATGACCCGGTGCAATTTCCGGTTCAGTTGAGCGAGTCACAAATTCGCGCACCACTTCCCCGACTTTCAGTGCATTCGGCTACAAAGTCGGTGATGTATTAGGACTTGATTGCTATCCAAGCTTCATATTTTAAATTGAACTCGGACAATTCCACAATGCATTTTAGCATCCTTCCTACTAGGTCTGCTTTTTGTAGAACGTGTTTCATGGGTTGATTAGTTCGGATCTTTATAGTGTGATCCTAGAAGTAAGGTCGGAGCCTTCAGAAAGTAAAGACAAGAGCGTACACAAACTTTTCTATCCTTTGGTAGTTTAGCTCTGCTCCTTATAAAGCTTTGTTGACAAAATAAATAGGTTGTTTCCCATTATCATCTTCTTGGATTAGGGAAGAAGCTATAGCTCGGCTTGCCACTGCCAAATAGAGAACGAGCTCCTCTCCCGCAATAAGCGGTGAATATAGGGGGTTGGCCCAGAAAGGCTTTAAAACCTTGAAAGGCTTGTTCACATTCCTGGGTCCATTTGAATTGATTCCCCTTTCTGTGTTTCGAGTATAGTGGTAGGGACTTCAACACTGATCTTGCTAAGAACCTGGATAGTGCTGCCAACCTTGTAGTTGTTGAACTTCTTTGAGGCAAGTTAGGGTCTTCATCTTTAGTATGAATGTGAATTTGTCCAGGGTTGGCCTCTATACCTCTTTGAGTGAGCATGAAACCTAAGAATTGCTCGTCCTCTACTGCGAAGGTGCATTTTGAAGGTTTTAGTCTCATCCCAAGCTTTCTTATCACGGAGAAAACCTCTGAGAGGTTGGACAAGAGAGCTAAGTCGTCCTTAGTTTTGATGAGCATGTTGCCCACATATACTTCCATGAGTTTTCCTAAGTGGGGGGAAAATACCTTATTCATTAGTCGCTGGTATATGGCTCCGGCATTTTTTAATCCAAAAGACATTACTACATAGAAATAGTTAGCCTTGGGAGTGATGAACGAGGTCTTTTCTTGGTCCAGCTTACACATCGGGATTTGGTTAGATCCTAAGTATGTATCCATGAAAGACAAATACTGATAACATGAGGCTGAGTCAACTAGAGCATTGATGCTTGAGAGTGGGTAAGGATCCTTGGGACAAGCTTTGTTGAGGTTGGTGTAGTCGACACACATCCTCCACTTTCCATTCTGCTTCTTTACCAGAACCACGTTAGCCAGCCACAATGGATATTTTGCCTCTCTTATGAATCCAACTTCCAATAACGCTTACTGTAACGTCCCAACTCCCGGTATGACATGGTCATACAAGAAACTGAGCGTTACTAACTTGTCCTTCCTAAAATATTAACTATTATTTAATATATGAGCCTGTTCTTTGTTAGAATGTTGCCAATTTTACGAGTAACTTTTTTTATATCATTGCAGTGTTAAGGTAATATAGGCAAACATACACTGAAAGAGATAGAAATAAAGCATAAGAAACATATAAACACAGCAGATAATATACATCATGTACACTATAACAAAACATGTAATGTTTACACAAGATCAAGTTAGTTTACATCCTCGTCAACCTACGTAGTTAATATATACACGACACTCCCAGGGCCTAGCCCATACAAAAAGCCACTAAGTTGGCGCCCAAGCTAGCCTAACCACTTGTTCATACCCAGGGTCGAGCTGTCCGACCCGGGATGTTCTACAGACAAAGCGACCGACCTGTTCAGGTCAGGACAAACTGACCTCTTCTCAAAGAGCTCGGCCAAATCACGGAAAAGCCCAAAAAAGGGCCCAAATAGAGGAACACGCCCCAAATCCTAAGGTAGCCCAAGCCTACAGAGAGAAGGACGGTTCCCTTGAAGATAAGATAAAGATAAGATAAGATAACTAACTTATCTTATCTAAGAAGGTCACTCTATGTCATTATAAATACACTGGAGCACCCAGGTATAACTCATACTCTGATTCTACTTAATACCTGCTTAATACCCTTGCTAACTTAAGCATCGGACTCCCTTGCAGGTACCCCCACCCTCCAGGGATGAAGGAATCAGCACCTCCATCAAGTCCTATAAATCGGATACCTCCGTTCCGACCAGTACAGAAGATCTCGTCCGAGATCGACCTACAGTTTCAGGTAACCCCCGGAACATTGGCGCCGTTGCTGGGGACCTAGAAGTCATCCCATTACCATGGCGGACGATCATGACAACGATCACACCTCAGATCTAGAAGAAAGATCACCACATAAAAATGCGGACTCCAGACCAAAAGATACTCTCCAAATCAACAATAAGAACTCCCCAAACGAGGGAGCCCTAGATGCATTTCAATATCGGTTAAAGCAACTTGAGGAAGACGATATACATCAACGAGTGGCCAAGAAGGATCTACAAAGAGAAATAAGGCGACGCTGGGAACTGGAAACCAAACTCCTAAAACTTGAAGCTGATGTCAAGACCAAAGTCAGCCGATCCACTCCCGAAGATAATGCACGAAAGGAGCAAGACCCATTCACCAAAGAGATCATGAAGAAGAAAATTCCAAAGGACTTTAAACTCCCAGACATGACCTTATACGACGGCACTACAGATCCCAGCCATCATCTCAGCAACTTCAGAAGCAGAACGTATCTCACCGATGCCTCAGATGCAGTTCGTTGCAAAGCCTTTCCAACTACTTTAACAAAAATAGCAATCAAATGGTTTGACAATCTCCCTCCTAGGTCCATCTCAAGTTTCGATGACATGGCTAAAAAATTCCTGGCCAGATTCTCCATCCAAAAGGACAAAGATAAACATGCTCCAAGCTTTTTGGGAATCAGGCAAGGAGAACGGGAAACCCTGCGTAACTACATGGAAAGATTCAACAAGACATATATGGATATACAGAACATGCCAACAGAACCCGCTATTATGGGCCTCATTAACGGCTTGCGAGAAGGGCCCTTTAGTCAATCTATATCAAGAAAGTACCCCACATCTCTGAACGAGGTACAGGAACGAGCGGAAAAATACATCAACATGGAGGAAAACTCCCGGTTAGGAGAAACCTCGAAGGCTGGGTTTACCCCCCGGGATAAAGACAAAGATTCCAGAAAAAGGAAGATCAACATGGAGAGAAAATAAAAAAATACCACAATTATACCCCTCTTCGGGTGTCTCTTGTGGATGTATACAGAGAGGTTTGCAACACGTAAAAAATACCACCAGCTCGACCACTCAAAGGAAAAAAGGAGGAGGAAACCGAGCTGAATATTGTGAATACCATCGAATCTGCGGGCACTCCACCAATGAGTGTTTTGACCTAAAAAATGTCATAGAAAAGCTCGTACGAGAAGGAAAGCTAGATCGATACCTGGCCACCCATAATGATGAACAAAGGAAAAGAAGAAGAGCAAAAGATGTCGGACCAACTGCACGATCATCTCGAACGACAGAAAGACATGTCCACATGATACACGGTGGATTCGTCGGGGAGGAATCTCCAAATCATCTCACAAAAGACATCTCAAAGACGTATATCACGTCGCAGAAAAGGAGGAAGCACCCGACATCCCAGCGATCACTTTTACCAAGGAAGACGCATCCGGCGTCACATTAGGGCATGACGATCCCAAGGTCATCACTATTATACTGGCAAACACAAATCTTCACTGCACGTTGATAGACCAGCGGAGCTCTGCCGATATCTTATTCAAAACCGCTTTCGACAAACTCGGCTTGGAAGAAAAAGAACTCAGAGCATATCCGGACAGCCTGTTCGGGCTAGGAGATACCCCAGTTCAACCGATGGGTTACATCTCGCTCCACACAACTTTCGGAAAAGGAAGTCAGTCAAGAACACTAAAAATAAATTACATCGTCGTCGACGTAAGCTCAGCCTACAATGCTTAATAGGTCGGGCAACGTTAAATCAGCTCGGCGCAATAGTCTCGACTTCGCATCTATGCATGAAGTTCCCAACTGCAGGAGGAATAGCCATGATAAAGGCAGATCAGAAGATGGCGCGCCGCTGTTACAACAAAATTCTAAAACTCAGAGGCAGAGGAGAAGAATTCCACACAATCGAGCTCGGTGGAGTTCGAAGGCGGGAGGAGCTCCGCCCACAACCTGAAGGAGAAATAGAGAAAATCTAGATCGGGAACACCCCGGACCAAACAACCAACATCGGCACACTCCTAAAAGAAGACATAAAAGAATCACTCATACAGTTTCTACGAGAAAACGCCGACCTCTTTGCGTGGAAGGCCACAGACATGCCAGGTATAGATCCCAAATTAATGTGCCACAAGCTAGCAGTCTACCCAGGATCTCGGCCGGTATAACAAAGGCGCAGAAAGCTAGGACCAGAACGCTCTCAAGCGGTGGAACAACAGGTACAAGCTCTATTCGAGGCAGGCTTCATAAGAGAAGTCAAATACCCGCTATGGCTTGCTAATGTCGTTTTAGTAAAAAAGTCAAATGGGAAGTGGAGAATGTGCACCGACTATACCGATCTCCACAAAGCTTTCCCGAAAGATCCTTATTCGCTCCCAAACATCGACGCACTGGTAGATGCCTCCTCTGGATACAAATACCTCTCTTTTATAGATGCATACTCGGGATATAACCAAATCCTAATGTACCCACCCGACCAAGAAAAAACCTCTTTCTTAACCCCAAAGGAAAATTAATGTTACATTGTTATGCCCTTCGGTCTCAAAAACGCGGGAGCCACTTACCAAAGATTAATGAATAAAGTTTTTTCGGATCACATCGGAAAGATCATGGAGGTCTACATAGACGACATGCTAGAGAAGACGCAAAACGAAGAGATGTTATTATCCGACCTGACACAAGTATTCAACACTATAAGACGACACGGCATACGACTCAATCCTGCGAAATGTACCTTCGCAGTAGAAGCTGGTAAATTCTTGGGTTTTATGATCACACAGAGAGGAATCGAGGCAAACTCGAACAAGTGCAGGGCTGTACTCGACATGAAAAGTCCGACTTGTATCAAAGAGGTACAACAACTCAACAGGCGGTTGGCAGCCTTATCCAGATTCCTAGCTGGATCAGCAATAAGATCTCTCCCCTTCTACGCCACTCTAAGAAAGGGAAAGGAGTTTGAATGGATAGCTGAATGCGAGCAAGCCTTCCAAGACTTCAAAAAATTCCTGGGACGGCCACCCATATTAAGTCGGCCACGGGAAGGAGAACCACTCATCTTGTACCTCGCGGTGGGAACTCGGGCAATAGCTTCAGCACTGGTCCGAGAAGACAACACTGGGTAACAACCCATATACTTTATCAGCAAAGCGTTACAAGGATCCGAGCTGAACTACCAAAAAATAGAAAATTTCGCTTACGCTCTCATAATAACATCTCGACGACTTCGCCCATATTTCCAGTCTCACACCATTAAAGTTCGGACCAACCAGCCCATAAAAGGAATCTTACAGAAAATAGACTTGGCAGGCAGAATCTTGCAATGGGCAGTCAAGTTGTCTAAATTTGACCTTCAATACGAAGCTCAGACGGCCATTAAATCTCAATATCTGGCCGACTTCATTGCGAAATTTACGGACACACCGAAAATCCCTGCAGAATGGAATCTATATGTGGATGGCTCCTCAAATAAAATGGAAAGTGGCGTAGGCGTAATAATTGAAAGCGACCAGGGAACCCAAATCGAACTCTCCCTCAAATTCGGGTTTCCTGCCTCAAACAATCAAGCGGAATATGAAGCACTACTAGCTGGTTTAAAGCTGGCTAGGGAGGTTGGAGCTCAAAAACTTATCATCTTTAGTGATTCACAAGTAGTTACTTCACAAATAATAGGAAGCTACCAAGCCAAAGATCCCACTATGAAAAATTATTTGGACAAAACCAGGAAATAGCTCGGACAACTCGGAGAGTATGAGGTTCGTCACATACCCCAAGAACAAAATGCCCGGGCCGATGCACCAAACCAGGAGGCAACAATAGAAGCCTCATACAAGAAATTCTACAGAATTCATAAATCTCAGAAGAAGAAAAAGTCCTCGCCATAACAGGTCACGATCAGGGATGGATGACTCCCATAATTAACTACCTCAGAACAAAAGTTCTCCCCACAGATGAGAAAGAGGCAAAGAGGTTAAAACGAGAAGCACAGCACTACACCCTCATAAATAATACTCTATACAAAAGAGGGATTTTGATACCACTGCTAAAATGCATGCCGACTTCCAAGACAAAAGATGTCCTAGAAGAAGTACACAGTGGCATCTGTGGCAATCACCTCGGAGCGCAGGCACTCGCCAAAAAAGTACTTCGGGCAGGATTTTATTGGCCAACTCTACAAAAAGAAGCCACAGAATTTGTAAGGACATGTTCACCATATCAGAAGCATGCCAACTTTCACACCGCTCCGCCAGAGGAACTCATCAGCATAACTTCACCTTGGCCATTCGCAAAATGGAGACTCGATCTCCTCAGACCTTTTCCTCAAGGATCAGGACAAGTCAAATTCCTCATAGTAGGAATAGACTACTTCACAAAATGGATCGAGGCAGAACCCCTGGCCAATGCCACAGCTCAAAGAAGTTGAAAATTCCTATATAGAAATATCGTCACAAGGTTCGGAGTTCGATACTCCATCACTACAGACAATGGTACCCAGTTCACAGACACAAGCTTCAGAAAACTAGCGGCTGACCTGAATATAAAACAACAATTCACATCCGTTGAGCACCCCCAAGCCAATGGGCAAGCTGAAGCTGCTAACAAAGTTTTATTAGCAGGGTTAAAACGGAGATTACAGGATGCAAAGGGAGCCTGGGCTGAGGAACTCCCACAGGTTCAATGGGCATATCGAACGACGCCACATTCCACCACAAAGGAATCACCCTTCCGATTAGCATATAGAGTGGAGGCGATGATCCCAGTGGAGGTCGAAGAAGGGTTACCCAGAGTGATCCACTTTAACGAGAAAGCCAATCACCAACTTCAAAGGGAAGAGCTCGACTTACTTCCGAAAATCCGAGAAAGAGCTCGGATAAGGGAAGAGGCGCTAAAACAACGAATGGCCTCCAAGTATAACCAAAAGGTAATACGATGGACCTTCACTGAGGATGACCTCATCCTAATACGAAACGACATCGGAACAACTCGACCAGGAGAAGGAAAGCTGGCAGCAAACTGGAAAGGACCCTACAGAGTCATAGAAGTGCTGGGAAAGCGCTATTACAGGCTTTCCGAACTCGACGAGTGAGCTTCCCAGGTCATGGCACGCCTGCAACCTAAGAAGGTACTATAGCTAGGGGTGATAAAAGATCTTGGACAAGGCGCACTCTTTTTCCTGAAAAAAGGTTTTTTAACGAGGCACCCCGCCAAGACTTACAAATCACCCAACTTAGGAAATTAACTCCTCATGTATATTTGCATTCTTTTTTAATAAAATTTGTTCAGATTCTCTACAAACACTAAAGTCGTATTATTCTGAAAACATTCATCACCCGATTATAAAGCTACAGATCGACAAAAAGTGAAAACCGAATTCACTACGCGATCACAATAAAAACGAGGGTTAAAACCCAAAATCTACAAAAATTGGCAAAGATGAAAACAGAATAATGTAAGAAGTTATAGAAAGTGATCCATAGAAAGGACCTGACGAGGTCCTAATAAAATGGATTCCTATAAAATAACTTAAAGACTGGTCGGCACAAAAAGTCAGACCAGCCACAACAACTCAAGTTATAAGTAAAGCCCTGAAAAGAGGTCTGGCCAACCTTATAAAAGAGAATTACTATAACTTCGAAGAGCCCGACATGAGGAAGTCGGACTCCTACAAACTAGTTACAAAGATAATCCCTAAAAGAGATCTGAAACAAGGTCTAAGAAAGAGGATTATCAAGTAACTCGACAGGGCCCGACGTGACAAAGTCGGCCCAGAAAGATAAGTTACAAAAGATAAATTCCTGAAAGAGACCTGAACAAGGTCCAAGAAAGAGGATTATCAAGTAACTCGACAGGGCCTGACGTCACAAAGTCGGCCTAGAAAGATAAAGTTACAAAAGATAAATCCCTGAAAGAGACCTGAACAAGGTCCAAGAAAGAGGATTATCAAGTAACTCAACAAAGCCCGACATGACAAAGTCGGCCCGAAAAAGATAAAGTTACAAAAGGTAAAATCCCAAAAGAGATCTAAACAAGATCCAAGAAAAAGGATTACCTAGTAACGGAACAGAGACCGACATGAAGAAGTCGGACTAAAGCTACAAAAAGTTATAAAAAGTAATCCCAAGGGGTTACTAGGAATAATTCAAGAAAAGATCAACTGAGAGAATCAACCAACAGAGGGGAGATAACTCGACCCGAAATACCTCGACCTCGCCAAAGTCAATCTATAAAGTATTATATCAAAGAATACTCAAACAAACAACTAGCCTTAAAAGGGACACTTCAACTAAGGCAAAAACTAAACAAAGCACAAAGGCAATCAAAAGAGGTCGGATAAAAAACACTCTGAAGATTCCAGGTAAGTGCTAAAGAAAGCTGCAAGCAAGAATAAGCATATCAGAAAAGTTATAGAGGATCCAAAGGCTTCCCAATAGCAGCATCTTGGGGAGAAGGAGGGCGAGTCTGAAGGGGAACTGCGTCCACTGTCCCATCATCCCAGTTCAAAATCTGGACGTCTGGATCAGATCCCGGCTGTGTAGCTTCAACTGCCAAGGTTGAGGAAGGCGGGACAATAGAGGCTTTGGCAGAAGTGACTGGAAGAGCGACGACATCATCATCATCATCGGGATCGTCAGGGACAATCTTACCATCCTTCACAATATTATCCAAGCTAAATAAGGCAAGATCAGCTCCCGGGGCGAAAACTCAAACCTGCTCTTTCAGATTCTCATAGGCCGCAGTAACACTACCTACGAGATGACTTTGAAGTTCAGAGTAATCGGCCTGAACAGATTCAACCTACTCCTGAGTTCCATCACCTCTCTATAGGTAGTAACATAGCTATCCTTGTGTTTTTTAGCCGTATCCTCGGCCAGTTGCGCGGCAGCCGCCAGGCCAACAGCCCGGGCCTTCTCCACCTTCAGCTCTTTTTTCAGCTCGGGCACTTCCTCCTCGAGCTCCTCCTTCAAACCCTTAATTCGATTAAATTCTGATTTTGCCTCCTCCATAAAAGCCTTGGTAGCATGAATAGGAAGATCTTGAGCAGTTTGGTATAAAGCCGCTCCCATGTGTGCCAAAGTAATACCACTCCGAGTAATAAATTCTAAATGACGAAGAATGGATACATTGTCGGTAGGCATGACAACATAAGGAGTAATCTATTGGTCTACAAACCCAACCGCATCAAAATCCGGAGCACGAAGATTAAATGGCTCGACAGTCTGAGGTCTTTTTGGAGGAGGAGCAACTGGAGGAGCAGAGGTACCCACTGAAGTCGAAGGCGGGTCAACCAAATGAACCCGGGGAGTCGGGATCATCTTCCTCGGCCCAGGAGAGCTCGGGACAGACGGCTTCGACAAAACTTGGGAGGACCCTTCCCCGGCCACTTTGGCCAGGACGTTCTGAGCCGTAGTAGCCTTCCTCACCTTCTTAAAGGCCTTTAGTGAGTCATTATTCTTCGACATCTCTGAAAAATAAGAAAAATACAAACGACTTATGAATATCCAAAAAGGAAAGCAGAAAACAAATGAAATGGGAGTACAGTTTATAAAATACCCAGCACATCACGAATCAAGGATGAATCCCCCAGGAACTTCTTGGTCTCAAGATAAGGAGGTTCCCCCCAAATATCCTCTAAAGCAGCGACAAAGGCCTGCTCGACCTCGTCTAACATCTCTCAGGTATACCTAGACACAACTACATTCCTCTGCCACTCTAAAGGAAAACGAGGCTCGCTATTCTCATCCAGGAAGAAAGGACGAGCTCCTTCAACAGCTCGGATCTTGAAAAAATAATTCTTGAAATCGCGGAAAGACTCATCATACATGGAGAAGACTTTATGTCCCTGGGCTGACCTAAAAGAAATCCAAGAAGCTTTCTTTTTGGTAGTCCCAGGCTTGGTCAACACAAAGAGATACAGAAAAAGGGTTAAAAAGGGTTTAACGCCAAACTCATGACAAACCATCTGAAAAATCTTGATAAAGCCCCAAGAATTCGGATGAAGCTGAGTTGGGGCCATGTTGCAAGACCACAACAAGTCAGTCTCAAAGGAAGTAAAAGGAAGGGTAATATCCATCTGGCTAAAGAAGAAATCGTATGCATAAAAGAAAGGACGCTCTCCCTGGATCGAAATAGGAAAACAGACCCTGTCATCAGAATCGGGTTCCACCAACTCATAGTTGCGTTCCTGATTCTCACTACTACAGATCCGATGGTGTTTTCTAAGCTCTGTGCAGAATTCTGCATTAGTTAGGGATACACACAGCAACACCAAGGAGTCCAACCACTCGGACATCCCCTCAGGTACCTTAAAGGATGCCTCGACAATATTTTTGTGAGACGACATGGCCAACTAATCCTACGAAGAAAAGGAAACGAGTTACTAACCCCAAAAAGCAAGTTCAGACAAAAAGGAAGCAACTCGAACAAATGTGACCTTAAGCACACAAAAACAGTAAAAGGAAAATCCCAAGACGCACACCAGGGTCCAGGGGCATCCTGTGGAGGCAATGACAGAGTGAAGTCCCAGAAAAAGCTACAAAGATAAAACCCTCTTTCAAATAAAACAAGCATTCCGAGAAAAACAAAGGCGAAAAGTCAAAAGAAAGTCATCAAAAACCATCATCTCTATCGAAGAGCAATCATCAACTAGTATAGCAAAATCATCAATGAAGCAAACAAGTTATCAAAGGAGCAACCTTTTTCGAAACAGCAGTACAAAAATCAACCCTAAAAAGAAGCCAGAGCTAGGAAAATCACCCAAAGCATACATAAGGACGAAAGAAGACCAGGAAACAGGCATCACAGTAATAAACCAAGTACAGAAACTAAGGAAAAGGTTCAAAACTTTCCAACATACAAAATTAGAGCGTCATCAAAGAATCAAAAATAGAACCAACCTGGAAGAAGGAAGAAAGCTTTGAAGGGAAAAGCTGAAGAGCAGAGCAATAAGGATTGACTGTGAAGCAGAAGCACCAGTGAATGCCAAAACGTCACAGGAAGAAAATAAGAAATGCAGAACAGGAAACGGCAAAAAGAAGGGAAGTTACAGGAAAAGGAAAACCATCTCTTGGATACAAAATTTGAAAATAAAGAAATCCAAGAGAAAATAGGGGCATTAAAAATCAATTAATGAGGGTATTTAAACCCTCGCACATTCCCAAGGCTAGGACGCTAATACAAAAGCGCGCGCTCTCAGAGGAAGCGAAACATTCCACATTCAAAGGAACTCTGCGAAGATGAAGTCGACAAAATGATCGAGTTCGGCTCCATCCGAGAAGGTTCAAAGTCCTAAAAACTAAGACTCTACCTCCAAAGGAAGACCGAGCTCGAGCAGGGGCACTGTTCATACCCGGGGTCGAGTTATCCGACCTGGGATGTTCTACAGACAAAGCGACCGACCTATTCAGGTCAGGACAAATCGACCTCCTTCTCAAAGAGCTCGGCCAAATCACGGTAAAGTCCAAAAAATTCCCAAATAGAGGAACACGCCCCAAATCCTAAGGTAGCCCACGCCTACAGAGAGAAGGGCGGTTCCCTTGAAGATAAGATAAAGATAAGATAAGATAAGATAACTAACTTATCTTATCTAAGAAGGTCACTCTACGCCATTATAAATACACTGGAGCACCCAGGTATAACTCATACTCTTATTCTACTTAATACCTGCTTAATACCCTTGCTAACTTAAGCATTGGAGTCCCTTGCAGGTAACCCCCACCCTCCGGGGATGAAGGAATCAGCACCTCCATCAAGTCCTATAAATCGGATACCTCCGTTCTGACCAATACAGAAGATCTCATCCGAGATCGACCTACAGTTTCAGGTAACCCCCGAATCACCACATTACAGCTCCTAACTCTCGAGTGTACTAACACAAATGAGAGACTACCTACAGATAATGTCAGACTAGAGTGTCATCAAAAGAATGCTCCTACTTCTGTCAGACTATATCTACACATGGCCATTCAGAAAATCGTCATGAGGCTAGTTCATCTCCTGACCCTGCTCTATCTCTATCTCAGGATCCTCCTCCTCTCCGTCGTCCGCAGCTACAGGTATTCCCTCAGAACCACCAGAAGCACTACTGTCACTATGTACAAAACCATTAGCGAGCACAGGTTCGTTTGCATATATAGGAGCTACCCTGTCGTCCGGTAGTGCCAGCTCATCAGGCTGCAGAAAGTCACGAATGGGCTCAAAGGGAAAGCCCCACTCTGGTGGAATCACATATACGTAGTCACCAGCTAACTCGGACTCATATGGAATGATAGGCTCAGGTGCTGCCTCGTTCAAGGGTTGAGCTGGTATACAGTGTCTGAGACCATCGGGAAAAGGATGTTCAGGTGTGTTAGGGTGTAGCCAGGATAAGGGAAAGTCGTAGGGAGCGTTAGCATCAAAAAGCGGACTATACAAAGGATATTGGAATGGACAATTTTGTAACACGTAACGTCTCATACAAGGTTCTGCACTCAAAATGTAGTAACCATAGTACACTAGATCCTCAAAAATGTATAGGTCTTCGACTTCATAGAATATCACGCCCGTCTCCATCTGGAGGGGAGGAGAGAGAAGGGGGTAAGAACTTAGGAGTTCTTAGTAGCGCTGGGGTTATTAGTTACATTCATTTATTCAGTGACGATTAGCAGACGACAACATGATACAACGAAGAAGTAAACAGAAAATAAAGATAGATAGAGAAAAGAGGGAAAACAGAAAACAAAACACGAACAGAAGAATACAAGAAAATAAAACACAAACACAGAAAATAGAATACAAACAAAGAAAGCATACATTCATACAACAATTATAACAGAGGAAATGCACAACCAAGTATGATGCATGTCTAGCCCTATTGCAGGTAATGAGCTCATTTGTCAGTTTCTACCCGCTCCTGACGTAATCCGAAGCAGCTGAAACGGGTATGGTTTTTCAGCCATCATAGGTGCAGTTCTCACTAACCGACATATGCATCATATCCTCTGTAAGTAGACTCTGCCTTACAGGTGGCGGCATTCCAGCCGTGTATGAAATCATATCCTCTGTAAGCAATCCTTGCCTTATAGGTGCGATATTCTAGCCGTGTATGAATTAATATCCTCTGCAATTGATCCCAGGTTATCTGTTGCAGGTACAGCTCTCAATTGATCCAAGCACTGAAAAACATTCTGTGGTTGTACCACTATTTATCTGACTGCCTCAATGCAGTAGATGAACATACAAATAATTCTGGAGTTGTCTTAATGCAACAAATGAATAAACAAACATCTCTTGGGTTGCCTCAAGCAATAAATGACCTTTCAACAGGTACTCTGCTTTTTATCATACTTTTTTGTTTCTCTTTATTCTATTCTAGTTTCTCTTTTTTCTGTATCCCTTTACTCTACTTTGGTTATTCTGTTCTCTGTGTTTCTCTACTCTGCTCTGATTTTCTGTTTAACGTATGTATTTAAAGCTTATGTAAATTTCGGTATGAATAGTTAGCCTGCCCCAAGTATGGGTTCATTAAGTCTATACTAAAATAGTTTCACTTTTCATATAATACCTAACCCTTGTCGCAACTCAATAACTAACTATGTTGCCCTAATTCGTTCACTAATCTCTGTCTATTTTTCTGTCATTAAAACTTTACAGACTTTGCTTTGGTTTTTATCTTTTCTTTAACTTTTTATCTTTCATTTATCTTTACCTCACTAATATGTTATTACCACTCCCTAAGTGTTTTATGAAGGTAATTATGAGATTCTGCGCTTAAAGTTGTCTTTCTAAAGCTTTTACAGAAAACTGTCTTTTCCGCATTATTTTATTATTTTTATTAGAATATTATTTTTAATTAAATATTATTATTTATTATTTATCATTAAATTTTTGAAAATAACCCCCACTTTAACTTTTAACCTTTTAAATTCACTTTTTACCACCCGTAACTTTTAATATTTCTACTTTAACCACCCTAACTTTTAGAAATTACCAAATAATCTCTTAAACACTAAAAATTTTACTTCCTTGCCCTTTTAAAGATCTAAAGCCTGTTCTTCATTGTTCTTCATTACACTCAAAGTGTTCTTCGTAAATTCTACAGATTCATTCTCTATTTTTACCCGTTTTTTAGTCTTTTTAGCAACCGATTTTTACCATAAATCATAATAAATTAGCAGCCACTAAAACCCCATCTTTTCTACATGATTTTAACACAAATTGAACCCCAATTTAGGGACTAGGGTTTTGTTTTCTAGCAGCTTCAAGAACATGAACTCAAAGCTTGAATTTCATCAAATTTCATCAAAATTTCACCAAATTTTCACCAAGAATCAATCATATATGCAACCAATTTTTAGCACAGCCAAATCATACAACATTCACACAACTCAAACACAAATAATCAAGATTAATTTTGTCACACCCTACCGGGTTTTGTGGCTCCTCATTCGGTTATACTTTCAGGTGGTCCTTAAGCATTTTTTCCTACTAAATCATATCAAGAACGACTTTAAATCCAAAAACCCTCAACTAACCAAATCTTACTCAGCATGTTAGGAAGTGATTTCTCACCTTAGACTTGCTGGAAATTCACATTTCTTATCCCTCAAGTCAAGTTAAGCATGATTCCTAAGGAAGAACATCAAGAAAATACATGTTTAAGCATGTTTCCTTGAAACTGAATCAAAAGGGAGATGGTTGATAAACCGCTATTTTATGATTCATATTGTGTTTAATTGTGTGGTTTTATCAAGTCTTCGCCCACTTATTCATATGATTTGCATGTATTTACAACTCCTTCCTAAAAATATTCTAAGATTGAAAACTTGCTTCCTAAAGACATTTAAGTTGTATATTTTTATTTTCCTTCGTACCATTCGATGCGGTGATCTGTGTGTTAAGTGTTTCAGGCTTCATAGGGCAGGAATGGCATAAGGAATGAAGAGGAAGCATGCAAAAGTGGAAGGAACACAAGGAATTGAGGAGATGACCAGCGAGAAGTCACGCGGGCGCATGGCTCACGCGACCGTGCAGAATGGAAGAAATAACAGTGACGCGTTCGCGTGGCTGACGCGACTATGCAGATTGGAAGCTGCACGAACGACGCGAGTGCGTGGACGACGCGCACGCGTGGTACGAAAAACGTTGAGTGACGCGAACGCGTGGACGACGCGGCCGCGTGACGTGTGCGATCTATAGAATTACAGAAGTCGCTGGCATATATTCTGGGCCGCATTTCAACCCAGTTTTTGGCCCAGAAACACAGATTAGAGCCAGGGAACATGCAGAGACAAAGGCAACAATTCATTCTGCATAATTTCGAGTTTTTTAGATCTGATTTTACTCCTCCCCTAGGTTTTTTTCTTTTTGACATTCATAAATTAGGATTTGAAGATTTTTGGCTTTGGCGTTTGAGAAGAGTCTACCTCCGGAACTGGTCATTATAGTTTGTTATTTACTTCTCATTTACTCTTCTATATTCTTAATTTGTCCAGAGTTGATATTGGATTATTTTCATAATTTATTAATACAAAACTATTTTTACTTTTAATTAATCTCTTTCATTATTATTTATTATGTCTCTTCTTATTTCCCCCATTGATTTTGTGAAGTTTATATTTATGATGATGGAGTAGTTCCCCAACTTGATTGGGAGTTGATTAAAAGGAGAACCTTGAGTTGGAATACTCAAGAGTTTAATTGTAATTGGTTCATTGTTGGTTGGCTTGTTAGTCACTAACTCTAATCCTTCCCAAGGGAGAGGCTTGAGACTTGTGAATAGAAGTTGACTTTTAATTTGGCTTTCCTTCATTCGTTGAGGGTTAACTAAATGAAAACAATGACTAATTATTAATTGATCTTGACAAAATTCCAACAAGGATAGCACTTCCAATTAATCTTCTCCCGGTCAAGATTTTATTTAAATCATATCAATTCTCTAATTTAATTTTCTATTCATCAAACTCAAAACCCATTTGGAAAACCACTGATTGATAAAATAGCACATCTTCCTGCAACTCGTTGGGAGACGACCTGGGACTCATACTCCCAGTATTTTATTTCTAAAATTTGTGACAACTCTTTTCTAAATTGATAAGTGGATTTTCACCGGTTAAGAACTGTACTCACAACGCCATTTTTCTAATTAATTCTTAATTTGCCAATTTTAGCTCACGTCAATTTTTGGCGCCATTGCCGGGGAGTTGCAATAGTGTTCTAATTTATTGATTGGAATTTATTTAATTGCATTTTTCTTTTTATTTTGTTACTATGAGCTGCATATTTCTTTCATTGAATGACGCGTTCACTTCCTAATCCAAGCTTGCCAGTATTTGACCTTGAGATTGAAAGAATTATTTCACGTATAAGGCAAGCTCGGCGTCGGCTAGTCCTCTCTGAGGACGAATCTGAAACGTCATTTAAGGAAGAAACAAGCTCCCTCTCTACTGATTTAGTTGATTTACGTGCAGGTGACATGGCAGCACCTAGGAGAGTCACTATCCAGGAGGCTAGAGCCCCTGATTTTACACTATAGCCATACCAGGCACACCATCCAACGGTGGCTGTGGACTTTGAAATAAAGACTGCACTACTCAACTTGATGCCCAAGTTTCATGGCTTACCTGTTCAAGAGCCTATCAAGCACCTTAGGGATTTTCAGATAGCTTGTTCTACTGTTAAGCGTGATGGTACTGACGAAACTTCTATTCTGTTAAAAGCCTTCCCATTCTCTCTTGAGGAAAAGGTAAGAGAGTGGTACTACACTCAACTTGGAGCAACTGTTTCTAACTGGGATACGCTTAGAAGAGAATTTTTAGAGAAATTCTTTCCAGCTGAGGTTACCGATAAACTAAGGAAAGACATTTCCATGATCGTTTAAGACGAATTTGAGACTCTCTACAAATATTGGGAGCGCTTCAATAATCTTCTGGAAGCATGTCCCCACCATATGATTGACAATATAGTGTTGCTCGGCTACTTTACACAGGGCATGAAATCTCAAGACAAGACCATATTGGAAGGTGCTAGCAATGGGTCTATGAAAAAGTACAAGACTACGGATGAGGCATGGCAATTGATCAGCAACTTAGCTGAATCTACTAGGAATCACAGGTAGAAACAAAGTCGGTCAAGAGTGGTTATAGAGGTATCCTCTAGCAAAGAGATTGCTGCTCTAACTCAGAGCTTATGTGAAATGACCAACTTACTGAAGCAGATGCAACTGAGTCAACAACAAGCTCAGCAAGTTCAGCCTTCTCCACCACAGCAAAGCCAACAGTTGGTTCCACAAAGAGTATGTGTGATCTGTTCCAATTACAGTCATTATACTGATGAGTGTCCGCAACTCCAACAAGAAGACCACACTGTGGCAGCCACTCATAACTTCTATGACCGCCCCAATCAAGGGTACAATCAAGGTGGCAGCTACAACCATGGATGGCAGGATAACCCCAACCAAGGTTGGAGAGACAATTCTAACCAAGGATGGAGGGACAATCATAACAGAGGAGGCAGAGATAACAATGGAAACCAGAGGTGGAATAACAATAATAACTTCAGGCAGTAGAATTAGAATCAGGCCTACAGAGTACCTCATCTAAGGTAGCCTCAAGCATCTCAGTAGACCCCTCAGATCACTTATCCCTCTTCATCTCCTAATGATGAGTTACTACAATCTATTGATTGGAGACAGCAGGACATGGAAAATAACCTTACTTCTACTCTAAATGGTCTGAACTCTACCTTACAAGCCCTTGTCTCACAGATTGGATCACTGAATAACTCTAACAACCAGTCTTCAAGCTCTGGTGGACTCCCCTCTCAACCATTACCCAACCCCAAGGGTGGCATCAATGCTATTACCCTGAGATCTGGAACCACACTACAAGAGAGGAATCCAGAGGAATCAAGCCCGCCAGAATACGCCCCAGCTACGGACACAATTGAGGTAGAGGACGTTGAAGAAGAAGATGAAGCACAAGGCATGGCTGAAGCAGAAGCAGCCCAAACAAGGAAGGCAGAACCCCAGCAAGCTGAAGCTATAAAAGACACCACTCCTATTCCATTTCTACACCTTGCTAAGAAGCCCAGAAAGCAGATGGAACTTGATCCCAAAATGGTAGAGATCTTCAAAAAGATTGAGGTAAATGTTCCCCTTTTTTATGTTATTCAGCAAGTGCCTAAATACGCAAAGTTTCTAAAAGAGTTGTGCATACATAAAGATAAAATTAATGAATTAGAAATTATTCCTTTAGGTAGTTCTATATCTGCTTTAATGGGAAATATACCTGAAAAATGTAGTGACCCAGACCCATGCATGGTTAACTATACCATTGGAGGTGTGATATTTTCTGACTATATGTGTGATTTAGGAGCATGCGTGAGTATTATGCCCTTGTCTATATATAATGCTTTAAGGCTCCCTCCCTTAAAAAGGTCGGCAGCTCATTTTGTGTTAGCAGATAAAAGCATTATCACAGTTGTTGGAATTGCTGAAGATGTATTAGTGAGCATCAAGGGGCTCACGTTTCCCATTGACTTCTATATCCTGGAGATGCCCTAAAATAACTCAGGGAGACCTTCGTCAATCCTACTTGGTAGACCGTTTTTGAAGACTTCAAAATTCAAGCTGGTGCCTTTTCGAGAACCTATTCCTTTGAGGTAGATGGCAGAACAGTGAGCTTCAATCTGCATGAGGCTATGAAGCACCCCCCAGAAGATCACTCCATATTCCAATGTGACATCATTGACGAAATCATAGCAGCAACTCACCAGGAAGACATGGAAGAGAATCACATAGAGCAAAAACCAAGTGTGGGGACACCCTCCGAACATACTGAAGATTCATCACCATTTTCACCAGCCCCAGAGAATCCAGAACCAAACTAGTGCATGAGATTGTGATCATCAACAATGGCGCCAAAAACTTGGTAGCGCTCTCAAACGTGAATCACACTTTGTCACAACTCCGCACAACTAACCAACAAGTGCACTGGGTCGTCCAAGTAATACCTTACGTGAGTAAGGGTCGATCCCACAGAGATTGTTGGTATGAAGCAAGCTATGGTCATCTTGTAAATATCAGTTAGGCGGATAATAAAAGGTTATGGAGTTTTCGAATAATAATAATAAATAAACATAAAATAAAGATAGAATACTTATGTAAATCATTGGTGAGAATTTCAGACAAGTGTATGGAGGTGCTTGTCCTTGTTGAATCTCTGCTTTCCTACTGCTTTCATCCAATCCTTCTTAATCCTTTCCATGGCAAGCTGTATGTAGGGCATCACTGTTGTCAATGGCTACATCTCATCCTCTCAGTGAAAATGGTCCAAATGCTCTGTCACAGCACGGCTAATCATCTGTCAGTTCTCGATCATGTTGGAATAGAATCCCTTGATTCTTTTGCATTTGTCATCACTCCCGGCAATCGCAAGTTTGAAGCTCGTCACAGTCATTCAATCCCAGAATCCTACTCGGAATACCACAGATAAGGTTAGACTTTCCGGATTCCCATGAATGCCGCCATCAATTCTAGCTTATACCACAAAGATTCTGATTAAGGAATCCAAGAGATATGCGCCCGGTCTAAGGTTGAACGGAAGTGGTTGTCAGTCACGCACGTTCATAGGTGAGAATGATGATGAGTATCATGAATCATCACATTCATCAAGTTGAAGTGCAATGAATATCTTAGAACAAGAATAAGTCGAATTGAATAAAAAATAGAAGTACTTGCATTAAAACTCGAGGTACAGCAGAGCTCCACACCCTTAATCTATGGTGTGTAGAAACTCCACCGTTGAAAATACATAAGTGATGAAGATCCAAGCATGGCCGAGAGACCAGCCCTCAAAATGTGATCACAGGATCAAAAATACAATCCAGGATGAAAATATAATAGTAAAAAGTCCTATTTATACTAGACTAGCTACTAGGGTTTACAGAAGTAAGTAATTGATGCAGAAATCCACTTCCAAGGCCCACTTGGTGTGTGCTTGGGCTGAGCTTGAACTTTACACGAGCTAAGGCCTCTATTGGAGTTGAACGCTAAGTTGTAACATGTTTTTGGCGTTCAACTCTGGTTCGTGACGTGTTTCTGGCGTTTGACACCAGAATGCAGCGTAGAATTGGCGTTGAGCACCAGTTTGCATCATCTAATCTCGAATAAAGTATGGACTATTATATATTTCTGGAAAGCTCTAAAGGTCTACTTTCCAACACAATTAGAGGCGCACCATTTAGCATTTTGTAGCTCTAAAAAATCCATTTCGAGTGCAGGGAGGTCAGAATCCAACAACATCGGCAATCCTTTTTTAGCCTGAATCAGATTTTTGCTCAGATCCCTCAATTTCAGCCAGAAAATACCTAAAATCACAGAAAAACACACAAAGTCATAGTAAAGTCTAGAAATATGAATTTTGCATGAAAACTAATAAAAACATCCCTAAAAGTAGCTAGATCCTACTAAAAACTACCTAAAAACAATGCCAAAAAGCGTATAAATTATCTGCTCATCACAACACCAAACTTAAATTGCTGCTTGTCCCCAAGCAACTAAAAATCAAATAGGATAAAAAGAAGAGAATATACTATAAATCCCAAAATATCAATGAATATTAGTTCTAATTAGATGAGCGGGACTTGTAGCTTTTTGCTTCTGAATAGTTTTGGCATCTCACTTTATCCTTTGAAGTTTAGAATGATTGGCATCCATAAGAACTCAGAGTTCAGATAGTGTCATTGATTCTCCTAGTTAGGTATGTTGATTCTTGAACACAGCTACTTTTATGAGTCTTGGCCGTGGCCCTAAGCATTTTGTTTTCCAGTATTACCACCGGATACATAAATGCCACAGACACATGACTGGGTGAACCTTTTCAGATTGTGACTCAGCTTTGCTAAAGTCCCTAGTTAGAGGTGTCCAGGGTTCTTAAGCACACTCATTTTGCTTTGGATCACTACTTTAACCACTCAGTCTCAAGCTTTTCACTTGGACCTTCATGACACAAGCACATGGTTAGGGACAGCTTGATTTAGCCGGTTAGGCCTGGATTTTATTTCCTTGGGCCCTCCTATCCATTGATGCTCAAAGCCTTGGATCCTTTTTACCCTTGCCTTTTGGTTTTAAGGGCTATTGGCTTTTTCTGCTTGCTTTTTCTTTTTCTTTTATTATTTATTTATATACTTTTTTTTGCAAGCTTTTTATTTACTGCTTATTCTTGCTTCAAGAATCAATTTTATGATTTTTCAGATCATCAATAACATTTCTCTTTTTCATCATTCTTTCAAGAGACATCAATTTTAACATTCATAAACAACAAGATCAAAAATATGCAATGTTCAAGCATTCATTCAGAAAACAAAAAGTATTGTCACCACATCAATATAATTAAACTAATTTCAAGGATGAATTTTAAACTCATGTACTTCTTGTTCTTTTGTATTAAAAATATTTTTCATTTAAGAAAGGTGAAGGATTCATGGAATTATTCATAGCCCTAAGTCATAGTTACTAAATACTAATGATCATGTAGTAAAGACTCAAAACATAGACAAACATAAAGCATAAAATCGAAAAACAGAGAGATAAGAGCAAGGAAGTTAAGGAATGAGTCCACCTTATTAAGGGTGGTGCCTTCTTCTTGAAGAACCAATGGTGTTCTTGAGCTCTTCTATGTCTCTTCCTTGCCTTTGTTGTTCCTCCCTCATAGCTCTTTGATCTTCTCTAATCTCATTGAGAATGATGGAGTGCTCTTGGTGCTCCACCCTTAATTGGTTCATGCTATGACTCAATCCTTCTAGAGAAGTGTTGAGTTGTTCCCAATAGTTGTTTGGAGGAAAATGCATCCCTTGAGGCATCTCAGAGATTTCTTGATGATGAGCTTCCTCATGCATCACTTGAGATCCATGAATGGGCTCTCTTGTTTGCTCCATCCTCTTCTTACTGATGGCCCGATCCACAGTTACTTTGGATCAGTTGCTAGTGGGGATGATGGAGCGTTGGATGAGCTCCAACCATCCTCTAGCTACAGGCTTAAGGTCCAGTCTTCTCAATTGAACTGGCTTGCCTTTTGAGTCTCTTTTCCAATGAGCTCCTTCCACGCATATGTCCATGAGGACTTGGTCCAACCTTTGCTCAAAGTTGACCCTTCTAGTGTAGGGGCGTGCATCTTCTTGCATCATAGGCAAGTTGAACGCCAACCTCACATTCTCCGGACTGAAGTCGATGCATTTCCCCCGAACCATTGTAAGCCAATTCTTTTGGTTTGGGTTCATGCTTTGATCATGGTTCCTAGTGATCCATGCATTTGCATAGAACTCTTGAACCATTAAGATTCCGACTTGTTGAATAGGATTGCAGAGAACTTCCCATCCTCTTCTTTGGATCTCATTTCGGATCTCCGGATATTCACCCTTTTTGAGCTTAAAAGGGACCTCAGGGATCACCTTTTTCTTGGCCACAACTTTATAAAAGTGGTCTTGATGGGCTTTTGAGATGAATCTCTCCATCTCACATGACTCAGAGGTGGAAGCAATTGCCTTCCCTTTCCTCTTTCTTGAGGTTTATCTGGCCTTAGGTGCCATCAATGGTTAAGGAAATACAAAAGACCTATGCTTTTACCACACCAAACTTAGAATGTTGCTCGCCCTCAAGCAAAAGAAGAAAGAATAGAAGAAGAAGAAGAAGATATGGAGGAGAGGGAGAGAGGTGTGTGTTTCGGCCAAGGGGGAGAAGAGAGGGTTGTGTTGTGTAAAAATAAAGAAGGATGAAGGGGTTTATATAGTGGAGGGAGAGGGGTAAGGGTTCGGTCATGTAGGGTGGGTTTGGGTGGGAAAGAGATTTTGAATTTGAAGGTAGGTGGGGTTTATGGGGAAGAGAGGGTAGAGGTGAGTGGTGGAGAGGTGATGGGGAAGAGTGATTGAGGTGATTGGGGAATGATGTTTGGGGAAGAGTGTTATGAAAAGGTGTGAGAAAGAGGGATAAGGTAGGTGGGGATCCTGTGGGGTCCACAGATCCTGAGGTGATCCTGTGGGGCCTACAGATCTTGAGGTCTCAAGAATTTCTCATCCCTGCACCCTTTAGGAGTGTAAAAACGCCCTCTATATGCAATCCTGGCCTTTAACGCCAGACTGCAGCTTGTTTCTAGCGTTAAACGCCCAAATGTAGCCTGTTTCTGGCGTTTAACGCCAGCCTGATGCTTGTTTCTGGCATTAGACGCCAGCTTGGTGCTTGTTTCTGGCGTTAAACGCCAGACAGATGCTTGTTTTTAGTGTTTAAACGCCAGACAGCTCTTCCTCTAGGGTGTGCTTTTTCTTCTGCTATTTTTTATTCTGTTTTTAATTTTTGTGATTGTTTTGTGACTCCACATGATCATAAACCTAATGAAACATATATAAAAGAAGAAATAGAAATATAGATAAATAAAAATTGGGTTGCCTCCCAATAAGCGCTTCTTTAATTTCAATAGCTTGACAGTGAGCTCTCATGGAGCTTCACAGATATTCAGAGCATTGTTGGGACCTCCCAACACTAAACTTAGAGTTTGAATGTGGGGGTTCAACACCAAACTTAGAGTTTGGTTGTGGCCTCCCAACTCCAAATTTAGAGTTTGACTGTGGGGGCTCTGTTTGACTCTGCATTGAGAGAAGCTTTTCATGCTTCCTCTCCATGGTTGCAGAGGAAAATTCTTGAGTTTTAAATACAAGGTAGTCCCCATTCAATTGAAGGACTAGCTCTCCTCTGTCAACATCAATCACAACTCTTGCTGTGGCTAGGAAGGGTCTTCCAAGGATGACGCATTCATCCTCATCCTTCCCAGTGTTTAGGATTATGAAATCAGTAGGGATGTAAAGGCCTTTAACCTTCACTAACACGTTCTCTATCAATCCATAAGCATGTTTTATTGGCTTGTCTGCCATCTCTAATGAGATTCTTGTAGCTTGTACCTCAAAGATCCCCAGTTTCTCCATTACAGAGAGTGGCATAAGATTTATACCTGACCCCAGGTCACACAGAGCCTTCTCAAAGGTCATGGTGCTTATGGTACAGGGTATTAAGAATTTACCAGGATCTTGTTTCTTTTGAGGTAAAGTTTGCTGAACCCATGTATTTAGTTCACTAATGAGAAAGGGAGGTTTATCTTCCCAAGTCTCATTACGAAACAACTTGGCATTCAGCTTCATGATGGCTCTTAGATATTGAGAAACTTTCTCTTTAGTTAGATCTTCATCCTCTTCAGAGGAAGAGTAGTTCTCAGAGCTCATGAATGGCAGAAAGAGGTTTAATGGAATCTCTATGGTCTTTATATGAGCCTCAGATTCCTTTAGGTCCTCAATAGGGAACTCCTTTCTATCTGGAAGACGTCCCATGAGGCCTTCCTCATTGGGATTTATGTCCTCCCCTTCCTCCTTGGATTTGGCCATGTTGATTATATCAATGGCCTTGCACTCTCTTTTTGGATTCTCTTTTGTATTGCTTGGGAGAGTACTAGGAGGAGTTTCAGTGATTTTCTTACTCAGCTGACCCATTTGTGCCTCCAAATTTCTAATGGAGGACCTTGTTTCATTCATGAAACTTAAGGTGGCCTTAGATAGATTAGAGACTATGTTTGCTAAGCTAGAGGGGCTCTGCTCAAAATTCTCTGTCTGTTGCTGAGAAGATGATGGAAAAAGCTTGCTATTGCTAAACCTGTTTCTTCCACCATTGTTATTATTGAAGCCTTGCTTCTGTGTATCCTTCCATGAAAAATTTGGATGATTTCTCCATGAAGGGTTATAGGTGTTGCCAAAGGCTTCACCCATGTAATTTACCTCTGCCATTGCAGGGTTCTCAGGATCATAAGCTTCTTCTTCAGAAGATGCTTCTTTAGTACTGTTGGATGCATTTTGCAATCTATTCAGACTCTTAGATATCATATTGACTTGTTGGGTCAATATTTTGTTCTGAGCCAATATGGCATTCAAAGCATCAATTTCAAGAACTCCCTTCCTTTAAGGCATCCCATTACTCACATGATTCTTTTCAGAAGTGTACATGAACTGGTTTTTTGCAACCATATCAATGAGTTCTTGAGCTTCTGCAGGTATTTTCTTTAGGTGAATAGATCCACCTGCAGAATGGTCCAATGACATTTTAGACAATTCAGACAGACCATCATAGAATATATCCAGGATGGTCCATTCTGAAAGCATGTTAGAAGGACACTTTTTGGTCAGTTGCTTGTATCTTTCCCAAGCTTCATAAAGGGATTTACCTTCTTTTTGTCTGAAGATTTGAACATCCACTCTAAGCTTGCTCAGCTTTTGAGGAGGAAAGAACTTGGCTAAGAAAGTTGTGACCAGCTTATTCCAAGAGTTCAGGCTGTCTTTAGGTTGAGAGTCCAACCATACTCTAGCTCTGTCTCTTACAGCAAAAGGGAAAAGCATAAGCCTGTAGACCTTGGGATCAACATCATTGGTTTTAATAGTGTCACAGATCTGCAAGAATTCAGTTAAGAACTGAAAAGGATCTTCTGATAGAAGTCCATAAAACTTACAATTCTGTTACATCAGAGAAACTAATTGAGGCTTTAGCTCAAAATTGTTTGCTCCAATGGCAGGAATTGAGATGCTTCTTCCATGTAAGTTGGAATTTGGTGCAGTGAAGTCACCAAGCATCTTCCTGGCATTGTTGTTATTTTTGGCTGCCATGTCTTCTTCTTTTTTGAATGTTTCTATCAAGTCCTCTCTAGAGAGTTGTGCTTTAGCTTCCCTTAGCTTCCTCCTTAGAGTCCTTTCAAGTTCAGGATCTGCTTCAACAAGAATGTCCTTGTCCTTACTCCTGCTCATATGAAAAAAAAGAGAACAAAAAAGAAGAGGAATCCTCTATGTCACAGTATAGAGATTCCTTTATGTGAGTAGAAGAAGAAAAGAATAGAAGAAGGAGAAGAGAAAAATTCGAACACAGAGGAGAAGAGAGGGTTCGAATTTTTAGATGAAGAGAAGTGTTAGTAAATAAATAAATAGAAGGAGATGAGAGAGAGAGGAGTTTTCGAAAATTGTTTTTGAAAAATGGTTAGTGATTTTCAAAAATTAGAGATAAAAAAGTAGTTAGGTGGTTTTGAAAAAGATAAGAAACAAACAAAAAGTCAATTAGTTACTTGAAAAAGATTTGAAAATCAATTTTGAAAAGATAAGAAGTTAGAAAAAGATTTTTGAAATCAAATTTTTGAAAAAGATATGATTAAAAAGATATGGTTGAAAAAGATTTGATTGAAAAGATATTTTGAAAAAGATTTGATTTTTTAAAATTAAAATTGATTACTTGACTAACAAGAAACTAAAAGATATGATTCTAAAATTTAAAGTTTGAATCTTTCTTAACAAGAAAGTAACAAACTTGAAATTTTTGAATCAATCACATTAATTGTTAGCATAATTTTTGAAAATAAAAGATAAAATTAAGAAAAAGATTTTTGAAAATCAATTTTAAAGAGTTTTCGAAAATAATAAAAAATAAAAAAGATTTGATTTTTTAAAAAAGATTTTGAAAAGTTAGGATTTTTGAAATTGAAATATTGACCTGACTAACAAGAAACAACAAATTTTTTAAAAATTTTGACTAAGTCAACCCAAAGATTTTGAAAATTGTGAGAAAAATAAGGAAAAGATATTTTTTGATTTTTTTATGAGAGAAAAACACAAAAATGACTCAATGCATGAAAGTTTTAGATCAAAACACATGATGCATGCAAGAACACTATGAATGTCAAGATGAACACCAAGAACACTTTGAAGATCATGATGAACATTAAGAACTTATTTTTGAAAAATTTTCAAGAAAAGAAAATATACAAGACACCAAACTTAGAAATTTTTAATGCTTAAAAACTAACAAATGAAAAATGCATATGAAAAATAACAAAAGACACAAAACAAGAAAATATGAAGATCAAACAAGAAGACTTACCAAGAACAACTTGAAGATCATGAAGAACACATGCATGAGTTTTCGAAAATTTTTTGAGAAAAATACAAAATATGCAATTGACACCTAACCTAAAAATTGACTCTAGACTCAAACAAGAAACATAAAATATATTTTTTTATTTTTTATTTTTATGATTTTATTAATTTTTTTGGGATTTTTGTATTTTTTTTTTAGAAAAATTTTTTCTTGGAAAAACGAAAAAGAAAAGAAATTTTTTGAAAACTTTTTTAAAACAAAAGGAAAATTACCTAATCTGAGCAACAAGAAGAACCGTCAGTTGTCCAAACTCAAACAATCCCCGGCAACGGCGCCAAAAACTTGGTGCACGAAATTGTGATCATCAACAATGGCACCAAAAACTTGGTAGCGCTCTCAAACGTGAATCACACTTTGTCACAACTCTGCACAACTAACCAGCAAGTGCACTGGGTCGTTCAAGTAATACCTTACGTGAGTAAGGGTCGATCCCACGGAAACTGTTGGTATGAAGCAAGCTATGGTCATCTTATAAATCTCAGTTAGGCAGATAATAAAAGGTTATGGAGTTTTCGAATAACAATAATAAATAAACAGAAAATAAAGATAGAAATACTTATGTAAATCATTGGTGAGAATTTCAGACAAGTGTATGGAGGTGCTTGTCCCTGTTGAATCTCTGCTTTCCTACTGCTTTCATCCAATCCTTCTTAATCCTTTCCATGGCAAGCTGTATGTAGGGCATCACCATTGTCAATGGCTACATCCCATCCTCTCAGTGAAAATGGTCCAAATGCTCTATCACAGCACGGCTAATCATCTGTCGGTTCTCGATCATGTTGGAATAGAATCCCTTGATTCTTTTGCGTTTGTCATCACGCCCAGCAATCGCGAGTTTGAAGCTCGTCACAGTCATTCAATCCCAGAATCCTACTTGAAATACCAAAGACAAGGTTAGACTTTCCGGATTCCCATGAATGCCGCCATCAATTCTAGCTTATACCACGAAGATTTTGATTAAGGAATCCAAGAGATATGTGCCCGGTCTAAGGTAGAACGGAAGTGGTTGTCAGTCACGCACGTTCATAGGTGAGAATGATGATGAGTGTCACGGATCATCACATTCATCAAGTTGAAGTGCAACGAATATCTTAGAACAAGAATAAGTCGAATTGAATAAAAAATAGATGTACTTATATTAAAACTCGAGGTACAGCAGAGCTCCACACCCTTAATCTATGGTGTGTAGAAACTCCACCATTGAAAATACATAAGTGATGAAGGTCCAAGCATGGCCGAGAGGCCAGCTCCCAAAACGTGACACAGGATCAAAAATACAATCCAGGATGAAAATATAATAGTAAAAAGTCCTATTTATACTAGACTAGCTACTAGGGTTTACAGAAGTAAGTAATTGATGCAGAAATCTACTTCCAAGGCCCACTTGGTGTGTGCTTGGGCTGAGCTTGAACTTTACACGAGCTAAGGCTTCTATTGGAGTTGAACGCCAAGTTGTAACGTGTTTTTGGCATTCAACTCTGGTTCGTGACGTGTTTCTGGCGTTCGACTCCAGAATGTAGCGTAGAACTGGCGTTGAGCGCCGGTTTGCGTCATCTAATCTCGAATAAAGTATGGACTATTATATATTGCTGGAAAGCTCTGAATGGCTACTTTCCAATGCAATTGGGGGCGCGCCATTTAGTGTTCTATAGCTCCAAAAAATCCATTTCGAGTGCAGGGAGGTCAGAATTCAACAGCATCAGCAGTCCTTTTTTAGCCTGAATCAGATTTTTGCTCAAATCCCTCAATTTCAGCCAGAAAATACCTAAAATCACAGAAAAATACACAAAGTCATAGTAAAGTCTAGAAATATGATTTTTTCATGAAAACTAATAAAAACATCCCTAAAAGTAGCTAGATCCTACTAAAAACTGCCTAAAAACGATGCCAAAAAGCGTATAAATTATCCGCTCATCACAAACCATGAGCGAAAAATGGAATTAAAGCCCCTTCCTCCGTACCTCAAGTATGCATACCTTGAGGACAAGCAGAAGTTTCCAGTTATCATTGCAAGGGAGCTAACTTCCCAATAAGAAAAGCAACTGCTTAGTGTATTGAGGACACATAAGAAAGCAATTGGATGGAGCTTGGCAGATATAGTAGGCATCAGCCCTCAAGTTTGTGAACATAGAGTATTCTTAGAAGAAGGAGCTAAGCCTGTCCGTCAACCTCAGAGAAGATTGAATCCTACCATCTTAGAAGTTATCAAGAAGGAAGTAACCACACTACTTGAAGCAGATATCATTTACCCCATTTCAGATAGCAAATGGGTCAGTCCAGTACAAGTGGTGCCCAAGAAGTCTGGAGTTACAACAACAAAGGAATGAGCAAGGAGAACTTCTGAAAACCATAGTGCAAAATGCATGGAGAGTTTGCATTGACTACAGGCGTCTCAACCAAGCCACTCGCAAGGATCATTATCCCTTGCCATTCATTGATCAGATGCTTGATCGCCTGTCAGGTAAATCTCACTACTGCTTTCTAGATGGTTATACATGTTATTTTCAAATCCATATAGCTCCTGAAGATCAGGAAAAGACTACTTTTACATGTCCTTTTGGGACTTATGCTTATAAAAGAATGCCATTTGGCTTGTGCAATGCACCAGCTACTTTCCAAAGGTGTATGATGAGTCTTTTCTCTGATCTCATCGAGACTTGTATGGAAGTTTTTATGGATGACTTTAGCATTTATGGTGATTCATTTAACCTTTGCTTGGATAGTTTATCTAAAGTATTGGACAGGTGTGTTAGTTCAAACCTTGTTTTAAATTCTGAAAAGTGTCATTTTATGGTAAAACAAGATATTGTTCTAGGACATGTTGTTTCTGATACTGGTATCTCTGTAGACCCAGCAAAGGTGGATGTTATTTCTAGTTTACCTTACCCCTCCTCTGTGAGGGAAATCCGTTCGTTCCTTGGCCATGCAGGTTTTTACAGGAGATTCATTAAGGACTTCAGTAAGGTAGCACTACCCTTATCCAGACTACTGCAGAAAGACATTGAGTTCGAGTTCAGTGATGATTGCAAACAAGCGTTTGATAAGCTAAAAACTGCCTTGACTCAAGCTCCGACTGTGAGGGGACTAGACTGGAGTCAACCATTTGAAATCATGTGTGATGCCTCCAATCATGTAGTAGGAGCAGCACTGGCTCAATATGAAGGTAACGACCCTTTTGTAATTGCTTATGCATCTAAGACTTTAGATGATGCTTAATCTAATTACACTACTACTGAAAAAGAGCTTCTAGCTATTGTTTTTGCTCTGGATAAATTTCGAGCCTATTTACTTGGTACTAAGGTAGTAGTGTACTCAGACCATGCAGCTCTAAAATATTTATTAGCTAAAACAGAGTTTAAACCACGGTTAATACGTTGGATGCTACTGCTGCAAGAATTTGATCTGGAAATTAAAGATAGGAGTGGTAACCAAAATTTAGTGGCTGACCACTTGAGTCGCCTTGAGCACATTAAAGATGACTCCATTCCTATCAATGATAATTTCCCATTTGATAGCTTACAGGCAGTATTTGATGTAGCTCCTTGGTATGCACCTGTAGCTAATTATCTAGTTAGCCATACTTTTCCTCCCAATTTCACTAAGCATCAGAGAGACAAGCTGAAAAGCGAGTCCAAATACTATTTATGGGATGACCCATATCTATGGAGGTGTGGTGCTGACCAGGTAATTAGACGGTGTGTACCTCAATCAGAATTCCAGTCCATTTTAGAGGCCTGCCACTCATCTGAGAGTGGAGGACATTTTGGCCCTCAATGAACTGCTAGAAAAGTTTTAGACTGTGGATTCTGGTGGCCTACTCTTTTTAAAGATGCTGCTGCCCTTTGTAAATCTTGTCCTCCATGCCAAAGGTTTGGTAATATATCCCAGAGGGATGAAATGCCTCAACAAATTATGCTTTTTTGTGAAATTTTTTATGTTTGGGGCATTGACTTCATGGGTCCATTTCCAAATTCTAATGGCCACCTTTATATACTGTTAGCAGTAGATTATGTTTATAAATGGGTGGAAGCAATTCCTACCCGTACTGATGATGCTAACACCATTGTTTCCTTTGTTAGAAACCATATTATTTGTCGCCAGACTAATGGGCAAGCAAAGGTGTCTAACAGAGAGATAAAGCGCATACTACAAAAGGTATTCAAGCCTCATAGAAAGGGCTGGAGCATCAGGCTCCAAGACGCGCTTTGGGCATATCGTACAACATACAAGACACTGATTAGGATGAGTCCTTTTCGCTTGGTTTATGGAAAGGCCTGTCATCTCCCAGTTGAGTTAGAACACAAGGCCTTCTGGGCAGTAATGGAATGTAACATGGACTATGAAAGAGCCGGAGCTGAACGGATGTTGCAACTGCAAGAATTAGAGAACCTTCGCCTAGAAGCTTATGAAAACTCCAGGCTGTATAAAGAGAAGGTGAAGGTTGTGCATGACAAGAGCATTAAGAGAAGAGAATTCCAACCTGGGGACTTAGTCCTACTTTACAACTCCAGAATGTGACTCATGCCAGACAAGCTAAGATCCAGATGGAATGGTCCCTATCGAGTAGAGAGGGTGGAACCATACGGAGTCTTCCACTTGAGCCACCCTTCAAGCTTTGAACTTATCAAAGTCAATGGACATCACTTGAAGTTATTCCATGGCGAAAAGATGGCGAAAAACCAAGAACTAGAGATCCTCCTCTTGGAAGATCCGCCCACAGTAGAAAACTGAGCTAGTGGAGCGTCCAACTTAAGGATGTTAAAGCAAAGTGCTGGGTGGGAGACAACCCACCATGGTATGATCGTTCCTCCCCCTCTCCTGACCTTCCTTCGTCAATAACTATTCTCAGTACTAATGCCTATATTCTGCATCTCATCCGCATATTGCATATTGCATCTAATAAAAAAAATGGCCTCCCCACGCGTCCGCGTCAGCCACGCGAATGCGTGGCTCTGCAATTCGACGTAAAAGGGTGTATGGCAGTGAGTTGCGCTGGAGCTGGGCTGAACATGTGCTAGCCGCACAAGCCCTGCCGCGCGAACGCATGCCGCACGCGTCCGCGCCATTTTCTCAATTTGGCCATCCACGCGATCGCGTCAACCACGCGACCGCGTCACACTGGAAATTGGCAAAACATGTTTCACACAGAGAGTTGTGCGAGCGCGAAGCTACCCTCACGCCCCTAGCGCAAATCATGTCACGCATCCGCATGATCGAGGCATCTGCATCATTTCCTTCAAGGGCTCTCCGCGTGACTGCGTGCACCATGCGTCTGCGTCGCTTGCGCCGCCCAACTCATTTAAATCTGCCAGATTATCTTATCTTTTCTCACCCCAATCCTATTTTTTCCCCATTCTTCCTTCTCCCTTCTTCCTCCCTTCTACTTCCTCTTTCTCACCACCATTCTCAAGGTTTTTTTTCTTTCTCTTCTCTTCTTCCCTACCTACTTTTTCATTCTTCTTCTTATTTTCATGTTTTCTTTTTCTTTCTCTTCTACTTTCCCTATCCATGTTTTCTTTTTCTTTCTTCTTCCTCCTATTGGTATTGGAGATTTATTTGGGTCATTATTTTTATATGTTGCTTGTGGATTGTTTAGGACTTGTTTAACAGTTATATATTATTTTTATAGGGCTACTTGCATTTTCAAGTTAATATTTTCCATACCTTATTTAACATGCATGCTATGTGTTTGTGAAAATGCCCATATAGAATTTTGCACTATTTTTAGATTTCTTTTAATCTACTACTCTAAATGCTTGCTTTTCACAAAACCCTTTTTCTATTTTATTAATTTTTATATAATTGTTTTTACAAGCATATTGTTAGTTTCGAAGATTTGGTAATCTAACTTGGACATTGAATGCCTGATCTATGCTACGCATGCCCTTGCCGGCATGCCAATAAACACCTAGCATTTAACTGTCATCCCATGCACTTGCTATATTTCCGTTGTTGATGTGTCACATGTAGTCATGACCATGTGTTCACATTATTATCCCTTCCTGTGCATTGATTACCAACTTTCCTATTCTTTTCCTTGCTATAACCCTTGAAATATTCATGTCTTTACTCGTTTCCTTTCAGGATGGCCACCAAGAAAGGCAAGGAGAAAGCTACCCCCAAATCCACAGTAAGGCGAGGAACAAAAAGAGCATTAGTGGCAGAGCCAACATCAACTGCAGTTAAGTCCTCAACAAAAAGAATTAAAAGGATTATAAAGGTTGATGAAAAGGAGAAAGCCTTCTCAACAAAGGACACTGCACGATTTCCCAATTGCTACTGTGAGCAGATGTTCCCCATTCTGGCAGCTCAGAGTTACAACAACGAACAACTTCTTATCCTTCCACCTCGTACTGCCGAATTTATTGAGCCGCAAATTGCACAAAGACATTGGGGATTCCTCCAGAGACAGCCACGACAGGTTAATCTTTCTTGGGTAGTTGAGTTCTACTCCAATTTCCACCTGCCAACCCTACAGTCTGTTTATGTCCGTCAGAAGCAAGTCCCCATTACAGAAGAAGCCATTCAGCAAGCCTTAGATCTTCCCCCTGCTCCAGAAGGACTGGACACATTTCAAGAAGCTGCACTCAAGCGCCAGGCGTACAAATTTGACTGGGATGCTGTTCTCAGTGTTATCGCACAACCTGGCAGCAGATTGATTTTTGGATACCATCGTTCCCATCCTAAAGGAATATCGGCTTCCGCACTCACCTTGGAGGCTCACGTATGGGCACAGATTATGTCCCATTACGTCTTTTCGAGCACTCATGAGTCCTCCTTCACTACAGACATGGCCGTTCTACTATGGTGCATCCTCACAGATCAGCCTCTAAATCTACTAAGACACATCCGGAATGCTATGGGACACGTGCAAATCACGGGCAACCTACCTTTCCCCTCCTTGGTCTCAGATCTTGTCTCAGCAGCCAGAGTCTCCTACAGAGCTGGGGACACCAAAGCCATACTTCCACGGGATGATCAATACATCCCTAATGGGAGATATCTCAGGCCACCACTAGCCACTACCAGCCAGTCCGCAGAACATGCTGCAGACATTCCAGAAAGGTTAGACTAGTTAACTGCTGCATCAAATACTGGAGAGGTTGGACCGACAAGACCAGAAAGCGAAGCTACAAGAGCGCCGCAACCACCGCCGATTCAAATACCTCAAGGAGCTACTCACAGGCAACCACAGACCTGACGAGGACCCAGGCACTCCAGACTCCACTTCCTTTACCAGCACAGAAAGCCATGACGACCCCGACTGTGGAGATACTGCCACCAGCCCACCCTTGTTCCTGACAGATGGCACCGAGGACGGTGCAAAGCCTTAAGTGTGGGGAGGTCGGTCAGTACTTGACTTCTGGAGGTAATTCTTCCCCCCTAACACCAATTTCTTTTTCTTTAGAATATGATAGATTGCATAGTAGTAGGTTAATTACATGCATGTTCTACCTGATTGAAAAGATAATAAGTTTCTTTTAAGACACAATATTTTTTGAAAATTTCACTAATTTAAATCAAAATATTTATGTTAAATTTGTTTGAAGTTGAAATTGGAACAAGAATTTTGACCTAAAAGAACACACAACCTGTGAGACTTTGAGCCTAAATACATGGTTACACTATTTAACCATAAACATTTTTATTTCTTGTGTGTTTACTTCTCTATGATTGTAATCTTAATTTTGTTTTATCCTATATGTCCAATGTTAATGTTTATGTGCATGCATATGATTGAGGCCATTATTTATTTAGCTCACGTATCCCAAATAAGTCGACCCTTTTAATTACCTTTGTTAACCACTTTGAGCCGTTTTTAATCCCATTTGTTCTATATTTTACCACATTACTAGCCTTAAGCAGAAAAAAACAATTGAAAATCCCAATTGAATCTTTGTTTAGCTTAAGATAGAATTTGTGTGTTAACTGAGTATGGGAAAATTGTAGGAATAAAGGGTAATGGGAGAATATGTCATGACAAAATAAAGGGAATTTGGGTACCTATTCATGTGAAACCATAAAAGAAATATTACAAATCTATGTGCATTGATAAGCTACATAAAAAAATTCTTTATTTTATTGAATAAGGGGACAAAATCACCCCAATGATAAGTCAAAGTTTAACAATCAATGCACATGTGATAAAATTAAAATAAAGGTTGATGCATGAGTATGGAATGTGAAAAGGAGATTTTGGGTAGCAAAGATGAATGTTGAAATTATATAGAGTATATGTATGTTAGGTGGGAGCTTAGGTTAATTAAAGATTTAATGTATAAGCTCACTTAGCCATATGTGTACCCTCACCTTACCTTAGCCCCATTACAACCGTGAAAAGACCTCATGATGTTTGCATTGGCACTTTAAAATTGTTGATTGGTTAGGTAAAAAACAAAATTTTTGAAAGCATGATTAGAGAAGGATAGAGTGATTACCCCATATACTAGAGATGATTAGAGTGCACACGCACCAACAGTAAGGGTTCAATGCTCGATCCCATGTTCCCTGCTTTCACGAGCTATCTTCTTACAAATTTACCTGCTTTTACTATATGATTTGAATTAGTGAAATCTGTCCCATGTTTTGTCCTAGAGAACTTATCTATTTTTAATCATATAGACAAAATCATATAGTTTCATTCATATGTATATAGGTTGCATTGCATTGCGTGAGTCTTACATGTCCCTATTCATTCATATTTATCTCCTTCAACTTAGCATGAGGACATGCTAATGTTTAAGTGTGGGGAGGTTGATAAACTGCTATTTTATGATTCATATTGAGTTTAATTATGTGGTTTTATCAAGTCTTCGCCCACTTATTCATATGATTTGCATGTATTTACAATACCTTCCTAAAAATATTCTATGATTGAAAACTTGCTTCCTAAAGACCTTTTAGTTGTATATTTTCATTTTCCTTCGTACCATTCGATGCCGTGATCTGTGTGTTAAGTGTTTCAGGCTTCATAGGGCAGGAATGGCGTAAGGAATGAAGAGGAAGCATGCAAAAATGGAAGGAACACAAGGAATTGAGGAGATGACCAGCGAGAAGTCATGCGGGCGCATAACTCACGTGACCGCGCGGAATGGAAGAAATCACAGTGACGCGCTTGCGTGCCTGACACAACCGCGTGGATTGGAAGCTGCACGAACGACGCAAGTGCATGGACGACGCGCACGCGTGGTACGAAAAACGCTGAGTGACGCGAACGCATGGACGACGTGGCCGCGTGACGTGCGCGATCTGCAGAATTACAGAAGTCGCTAGCATAGATTCTGGGCCGCATTTCAACCCAGTTTTTTGGCCCAGAAACACAGATTAGAGCCAGGGAACATGCAGAGACAAAGGCAACAATTCATTCCGCATAATTTTGAGTTTTTTTGATCTGATTTTACTCCCCCCCCTAGGTTTTTTTCTTTTTGACATTCATAAATTAGGATTTGAAGATTTTTGGCTTTGGCTTTTGAGAAGAGTCTACCTCCGGAACTGGTCATTATAGTTTGCTATTTACTTCTCATTTACTCTTCCATTTTCTTAGTTTGTCCAGAGTTGATATTGGATTATTTTCATAATTTATTAATACAAAACTATTTTTACTTTTAATTAATCTCTTTCATTATTGTTTATTATGTCTCTTCTTATTTCCCCCATTGATTTTGTGAAGTCTATATTTATGATGATGGAGTAGTTCCCCAACTTGATTGGGAGTTGATTAAAAAGAGAACCTTGAGTTGGAATACTCAAGAGTTTAATTGTAATTGGTTCATTATTGGTTGGCTTGTTAGTCACTAACTTTAATCCTTCCTAAGGGAGAGGATTGGGACTTGTGAATAGAAGTTGACTTTTAATTTGACTTTCCTTCATTCGTTGAGGGTTAACTAAATAAAAACAATGACTAATTATTAATTGATCTTGACAAAATTCCAACAAGGATAGAACTTCCAATTAATCTTCTCTCGGTCTAGATGTTATTTAAATCATATAAATTCTCTAATTTAATTTTCTGTTCATCAAACTCAAAACCCATTTGGAAAACCTCTGATTGATAAAATAGCACATCTTCCTGCAACTCATTGGGAGACGACCTGGGACTCATACTCCCATTATTTTATTTCTAAAATTTGTGACAACTCTTTTCTAAATTGATAAGTGGATTTTCGCCAGTTAAGAACTGTACTCGCAACGCCATTTTTCTAATTAATTCTTAATCTGTCAATTTTTGCTCACGTCAATGGTGCAGCCAACTCACCTTGATTCCAGACTTTATAAGTCATATGATCATGTTGAGAAAGAAGAGAGGATCATTTTGGTCGGATTGGAATTTTGATTTGAGTTTTAGTTCAGCCGAAATCAAGTCTTGCAGATTTGGAACTAAGAACTTTTCTCTCTTATAATTTTGGCCACAAGCTGAAAACGAACCAGCCTTGGGGGTTTTGGGGGTGTAGGGTGAGTTGTGATTGGTTGGCTTGGAGGTGGATTAAAATAATATTAAAATATCTCAGGTGTATAACTACTAAAACTAGATGTATCAGAACACTTGTAAAAACATCTCTAAAAATTATTTTCTGAGCTACTAGCATAAATGACACTAGTAACATATTTATTATGAGAATAGAACATGTATGATGAGGCCTTAGCATTGCTAAAATCATCAGAGAGTACTGGTGCTAAGCTACACTAGTAAATTGTGAACCCGGTTAAACCGATTTTGTTCTTAATTAAAACTGACCAGGTAGCCTTATAATATCATTCAAGAAGCTTCTAATACTGATGATATTATACTATTATCTCTCTTCTCTCATGAATCGAGTCTGGTTCGTCAAACTAAGACTATTTACGGAAAACAGAATCAAAACTCCTAACCGATACGGTTTAAAAACTAGGTTCTTCGTGACTGCATTATCGAGCTTGCCTCAGAAAAGGTTGTAGGTTAAATATGACATAATGACAATGAGGATTGAGATACTTGATAATATATCAGAGGTATTCTCTTTACTGATCTTCCGGAGAAATCCGTACTTTCGAAAAAGATCTCACGTACTCGAAAATCAGGGTTGTTACATTATACCCTCCAAAAAGAAAATTTTGTCCTCAAAATTTCAGTTACCTAGGAACAGATGCGGGTAATCAGCTTTCATCTTATCTTCTAGTTTCCATGTTTGCTCTTCTTCTCCTCTTTGTCCCCAAGCTACTTTGACCAAGCGAACAGTTTTGCACCTCAGTTGCTTATCACTTCTTTTTGTGATCTGAATCGGTGATGTTTGATATGTCAAATCATTTTGTAACTGTACTGTTTCCAGTTGTAGAGTGTGACTCTCGTCGAGAATATATTTCCTAAGTTGCGAGACATGAAAAGCATCATGAAGGTTTGACAGGTATGGAGGAAGGGCTACTTGATAAGCTACTAGACCGACTCTTTTAAGTATTTGGAAAGGTCCTATATATCAAGGGTTAAGCTTTTTAGTCTTAAGGGCTCTACCAATTCTAGTAGTCGGGTTACTTTTAGAAAGACATGGTCTCCCTCATTAAACTCTAAGGGTCTACATCTATTATCGGCATAGCTCTTTTGACGGCTTGGTGCTGTCTGGATCTTCTGATGAATCCCCTTTATCTTCTCAGTAGTTTTTTTGCACTAAGTCTAGACCTAAGACACTAGCTTCTCCGTCGTCATTCCAACACAATGGTGTCTGACATCTTTTTCCATAGAGATCTTCATATGGTGCCATCTCGATACTTTGTTGGTAACTGTTGTTGTAGACGAACTTGATCAACGGCAAATATGTATCCTAACTGCCTTGGTTATCCATCACACAAAATCTTAGCATGTCTTCTAATGTCTGGATTGTTCGCTCTGATTGTCCGTCTGTCTGAGCATGGTATGCTGTACTCATATGCAGCTCTGTTCCCAACGCTTTCTGAAAAGCTCACCAGAATCTGGAAGTAAACCTCGGATCTCGATCTGAAATAATTGGCGAAGGTATTCTGTGCAACAGTACGATTTCTTGAATATATATCTGTGCTAGCCTTTCTAGAGTATAGTCAACCCGAATCAGAAGAAAGTGCACTGACTTTGTCAATCTGTCTACAATCACCCAAACGGCATCATGTCCTATTGAGGTCCTTGGCAATCCCATGACAAAATCTAGAGTGATCTGCTCCTATTTCCATTGTGGTATTTCCAAGGGTTGCAAGGTTCCTGATGGCTTCTGATGTTCCACCTTCACCTTCTGGCAGGTTGTACATTTTGAAACACAATCAGCTACCTCTTTCTTTAAGTCTGACCACTAGAACATTTGTTTCAAATCTTGATACATCTTTGTCACTCCAGGATGCATAGAAAATCAACTTTGTTGAGCATCTGCAAGAATCCTTTGTCGCAATTCTCCAGAGTTAGGCACACAAATTCTGTTCTTGTACCTCCATGGACCACTACCATCTTGTCTCACAGCTTCTAGTTCTTCGGCCCCCCATATGTCTCAGCATCGTCATCATTTCTGAATCTTGAACACAGTCTTTAGTATATCTAGCTCGCTTACTCGAATTTGGTGATGACTGACGATTGGATTTTCTATCGGTAAAGAAATTCACAAGAATATAATCGCGTTGTAAGTATAGTTTCTAAACCAACAGAGAATCCTTTCGTAAAAAAGTTTGGTTGTCACAAGTAACAAAACCCAATAAAATTTATAACCGAAGTATTCAAACCTCGGGTCGTCTTCTCAAGGAATTGCAAGGAAGTATGATTTATTATTGGTTATGGAAAACAATATTTTTGGATTTTTGAAAGGTTGAATAGGGAAAATAAATTGCAGGAAAAATAAATTAATGACTAGAAAAAACTCTTGGCAATGTATGAAAATTAGAAGTCCTATCCTAGTTATCCTTATCAATTGTGATGAGAATTGCTCGTTCCTCCCACTTAGTCAACCTCTAACTATGAAGGTAAGTCAAGTGGATAAATCAATATGAATCCTCAAGTCCTAGTCAATTCCGAAAGAAAGACTAGAGTTAGTGGAATTCAAGTCAATTAGCAACTTCCAATTATCAATCAACAAAAGAGTTTGATAAATCAAGAGTCTCTAATTACTCAACCAAAGTCAAGAATATAGAAAGCTAAATAAAAATCATATATCTGAAATACCTCAAGTTATATTAAATAGAAAATCAAATTAAACATAGGAATCCATAAATCAAAGTAATAGAATAAATAAAAATAGAAATTAAATTAAAGGAACATTGAACCTGGAATTGGAGAAGAAGTAAACCTAACCTAAGAGAAATCCTAATCCTAAAACCTAAGAGAGAAGAGAGAGCCTCTCTCTCTCTAAAAACTACATCTAATCCTAAAATTGTGAATTTGAATGTTGTATTCTTGTTGAATGAATGGATGGATTCTTCCACTTTATAACCTCTAATCTGTGTTTTCTGGGCCAAAAAATAGGTCAAAAACAGCCCAGAAATTGCCCCCAGCGGTTTATGGTACGTACAGGTCGCTGCAAAGTCATGCGGAAGCGTCGTCCACGCGTTAGCGTGGATTGGGTTTTCGCCAAGTCACGCATCCGCATGATCCACGCGTTCCCATCACCTGGATTCAAAGAAGCTATGGCAAATTATATATTATTGTGAAGCCCCAGACGTTAGCTTTTCAACGCAACTAGAACCGTATCATTTTGACCTCTGTAGCTCAAGTTATGGTCGATTTAGTACCAGAAGGTCAGGCTGGACATCTTTAGCAGTTTCTTCAGTTTCTTGTATTCCTTCCACTTTTGCATGCTTCCTTTCCATCCTCTAAGCCATTCCTGCCCTGTAATCCCTGAAATCACTTAACGCACATATCACGACATCTAATAGTAATAAGAGAGGATTAATATTAGCAAATATAAGGCCAAAGAAGCATATTTTCAATCATAGCATAAAATTAGGAAGGAGAATGTAAAGCCATGCATTTTGTATGAACAAGTGTATGAAAGATTGATAAAATCCACTCAATTAAGCACAAGATAAACCGTAAAATAGCGGTTTCTCAATGACTCGATCGCAAGTCAATCTTTGAGAACACAGTTGCACCTTTCAGTTGATCCATCAAATCATCAATTGGAAGTGGATACTTATCCTTGATAGTAACTTTATTTAGCTGTCTATAATCTACGCAAAGCCTCATTCCATCGTCTTTCTTCTTTACCAGTAATACAGAAGCTCCCCAAGGTGATGCACTGGGACGAATAACCTTCTTTCCAAGTAGCTCATCCAACTGCTTCTTCAACTCCGCAAGTTCTAGTGGTGACATCCAGTACGGTGCTATAGAAATCAGTCCGGTTTCAGGTACTAGATCAATGCTGAATTCTATCTCTCGCTGAGGAGGAAACTTAGGTATGTTGTCTGAGAAAACATCAGGAAATTCCTTCATCACTCGGATTCGTTCTAGGCTTAATTCACTATCATTCAAGATAGCCGCTAACAGAATGTACCCTTCACAATCACTCCCGTCTAAGGTAACTCTTACAGAACTTAGATATAAGGTATGAGACAGAAATGGTTTAGTATGTGGACTATCAAATGGAATAACAACAGTTCTTTCAAAGCAATCATGGAAAACATGATATTTAGATAACCAATCTAACCCTAGAACGACTTCTAAACCACATAGAGGCAAACAGATTAAATCATGTATGAAAATCCTGTTCCTAATAGTAAATGGTACTTGCAGGCACACTAAACTGGTCAAAGCATTTTGGGATTCAGGTGTATGGACAATTAAATCAAAATTTAACTCAAAGAAATCTAGTCCCAACTCACGAGCAACAGTTAAAGAGATAAAGGAATGCGATGCACCCTGATAAACCCCTATTTTATGATTCATCTTGTGCTTAAATTGAGTGCTTTAATCAAATCTTCACCCATTTATTCATGTAAATTGCATGGTTTTACTATTCCTTCCTTGTTTTAAGATATATGAGAAAACATGTTTCCTATGCTTTAAAAATATTAAATTTAATTATCCTTTATTACCATTCGATGCCGTGATTTGTATGTTAAGTATTTTCAGGTTTCATAGGGCAGGAATGACTTAGAGAATAGAAAGAAAACACGCAAAAATGGAAAGAAAGCACAAAAATGGATTTTTGAAGAAAAAGCAGCAACACGAACGCGTGGACGACGTGGACGCGTGCTTAGCGCAAAAAGTAGCGACGCGAACGCATGAATGATGCGAACGCATGCCTTGAGCAGAACGCAATTGACGCGGACGCGTGGAAGATCAAAACTCCAGATGACGTGGATGCGTGATCCACGCGAACTCGTGACGGACCCCACGTGCAGAAAATTACAGAAGTCGGCCCCAGCGACTTCTGGACCCTTTTTTTGGTCCAGATCCAAGCCCAGAGAACATAGATTAAAGGCTATAAATTGGGGAATCCATCCATTCATCAATATACTTCATACAACATTCGTAATTCACTTTTCATAATTTAGATGTAGTTTTTTAGGATTATTTCTTCTTCAATCACAGGTTCAATGTTCCTTTAATTTATGTTTCTCTTCTATTTTTAGATACTTGGTAGCGCGAAATTGTGAACAATACTTTTCACAACTCTCATAATCCCCGGTCATGAACCCCAAAAACTTGGTGTTCAATACCATGGCATTAACACAACTTCGCACAACTAACCAGCAAGTGCACTGGGTCGTCCAAGTAATAAACCTTACGCGAGTAAGGGTCGATCCCACGGAGATTGTTAGTATGAAGCAAGCTATGGTCATCTTGTAAATCTTAGTCAGGCAAACTCAAATGGATATGGTGATGAACGCATAAAAACATAATGATAAAGATAGAGATACTTATGTAATTCATTGGTAGGAACTTCAGATAAGCGCATGAAGATGCCTTCCCTTCCGTCTCTCTGCTTTCCTACTGTCTTCATCCAATCCTTCTTACTCCTTTCCATGGCAAGCTTATGCAAGGGTTTCACCGTTGTCAGTGGCTACCTCCCATCCTCTCAGTGA
>NC_029781.3:63012743-63014873 GCF_000817695.3 Arachis duranensis
AAGATTCTGACTTGTTGAATGGGGTTGGTAAGAACTTCCCAACCTCTTCTTCGGATCTCATGTCGGATCTCCGGATATTCACCCTTTTTGAGTGAAAAAGGGACCTTGGGGATCACCTTCTTCAAGGCCACAACTTCATAGAAGTGGTCTTGATGCACCCTTGAGATGAATCTCTCCATCTCCCATGACTCGGAGGTGGAAGCTTTTGCCTTCCCTTTTCTCTTTCTAGAGGTTTCTCCGGCCTTGGGTGCCATAAATGGTTATGGAAAAACAAAAAGCAATGCTTTTACCACACCAAACTTAAAATGTTTGCTCGTCCTCGAGTAAAAGAAGAAAGAAGAGAGTAGAAGAGGAAGAAATGAGGGGAAAGGGAATGGCTTTTGTTTTCAGCCAAGAAGGGGAGAAGTGGTGTGTATGTTGTGTGAAGATGAAGGAGTGAAGGAGGGTTTATATAGGAGAGGGGGAAGGGAGGGTTCGGTCATGTGAGGGTGGGTTTGGGTGGGAAAGTGGTTTGAATTTGAATGGTGAGGTAGGTGGGGTTTTATGAGGGATGGATGTGAGTGGTGAAGAGAAAGATGGGATTTGATAGGTGAAGGGTTTTTGGGGAAGAGGTGTTGAGGTGATTGGTGAGTGGAGAAGAAGAAGAGAGAGAGTGGTGGGGTAGGTGGGGATCCTGTGGGGTCCACAGATCCTGAGGTGTCAAGAAAAAGTCATTCCTGCACCAAATGGCAAGCAAAATCTCATTTTGTGCCAATTCTGGCGTTAAACGCCAGGCTGGTGCCCATTTCTGGCGTTTAACGCCAGCTTCTTGCCCTTTTCTGGCGTTTAACGCCAATCTGGTGCCCCTTTCTGGCGTTAAACGCCCAGAATGGTGCCAGACTGGGTGTTAAACGCCCAACAGCTAGCCTCACTGGCGTTTAAACGCCAGTAGGTGCGTCCTCCAGGGTGTGCTGTTTTTCTTCCTGTTTTTCATTCTGTTTTTGCTTTTTTCATTGATTTTGTGACTTCTTATGATCATCAACCTACAAAAAAAGATAAAATAACAAAAGAAGATAGATAAAATATAACATTGGGTTGCCTCCCAACAAGCGCTTCTTTAATGTCAGTAGCTTGACAGAGGACTCTCATGGAGCCTCAGAAATACTCAGAGCTATGTTGGGACCTCCCAACACCAAACTTAGAGTTTGAATGTGGGGGTTCAACACCAAACTTAGAGTTTGGTTGTGGCCTCCCAACACCAAACTTAGAGTTTGACTGTGGGGGCTCTGTTAGGCTCTGTTTTGAGAGAAGCTCTTCATGCTTCCTCTCAATGATGATAGAGGGATATCCTTGAGCCTTAAACACCAAGGATTCTTCATTCACTTGAATGATCAACTTTCCTTTATCAACATCAATCACAGACCTTACTGTGGCTAGGAAGGGTCTGCCAAGGATGATGGATTCATCCATGCACTTCCCAGTCTCTAGGACTATGAAATCAGTAGGGATGTAATGGTCTTAAACTTTTACCAGAACATCCTCTACAAGTCCATAGGCTTGTTTTCTTGAATTGTCTGCCATCTCTAGTGAGATTTTTGCAGCTTCCACCTCAAAGATCCCTAACTTCTCCATTACAGAGAGAGGCATGAGGTTTACACTTGACCCTAAGTCACACAAGGCCTTCTTGAAGGTCATGGTGCCTATGGTACAAGGTATTGAAAACTTCCTAGGATCCTGTCTCTTTTGAGGCAGTTTCTGCCTAGACAAGTCATCAAGTTCCTTGGTGAGCAAAGGAGGTTCATCCTCCCAAGTCTCATTTCCAAATAACTTGTCATTCATCTTCATGATTGCTCCAAGGTATTTAGCAACTTGCTCTTCAGAGGAAGAATACTCATCAGAGCTCATGAATGGCAGAAGTAAGTCCAATGGAATCTCTATGGTCTCATTTTGAGCCTCAGATTCCCATGGTTCCTCATTGGGGAACTCATTGGAGGCCAGTGGACGCCCAGTGAGGCCTTCCTCAGTGGCGTTCACTGCCTATGCCTCCTCTCCAAATTCGGCCATGTTGATGGCTTTGCACTCTCCTTTTGGATTTTCTTCTGTATTGCTTGGAAGAGTACTAGGAGGGAGTTCAGTAATTTTCTTGCTCAG
>NC_029781.3:63016202-63017551 GCF_000817695.3 Arachis duranensis
AAAATTCGAACTTATCAAAGAAGATGGAGTTCGAATTTTGCATTAAGGGATAGTGTTAGTCCATAAATAGAAGGATGTGAGAAGGAGGGAAGTAATTTTCAAAAATTAAGTAAGAGATTTTGAAAACATTTTTTAAAATACTACTTGATTTTCGAAAATGAAAGTGGAAAAGAAATCAAATGATTTTTGAAAAAGATTTTGAAATTAGAAATCAAAGAGATTTGATTGAAAATTATTTTGAAAAAGATGTGGTTAAGAAGATATGATTAGTTTTAAAAAGATGTGATTGGGAAGTCATGATTTGAAAAACATTTTAAAAAGATTTGATTTTGAAAAATTAAAAACTTGACTAACAAGAAAAGATATGATTCACACATTAAACCTTTCTCAACAGAAAAGGGAACATACTTGAAATGTTGAATCAAATCATTAATTGATAGTAAGTATCTTTGAAAATAGAAAGAAATTGATTATGAAAAAGATTTGATTAAAAAATTGATTTGAAAAAAGATTTGATTTTGAAAAACTTTGAAAACTTGAAAAAAATTTGATTTGAAAACAAAATCTTCCCCCTTTAGCCATCCTGGCGTTAAACGCCCAGAATGGTGCACATTCTGGCGTTTAACGCCCAAAACTATACCCTTTTAAGCGTTAAACGCCCAACCATGTACCCTGGCTGGCGTTTAAACGCCAGTCTGTCCTTCTTCATTGGGCGTTTTGAACGCCCAGCTTTTTCTGTGCAATTTCTCTGCTGAATGTTCTGAATCTTCAATTCTCTGTATTATTGACTTGAGAAGACACAAAAAAAAAATTGGATTTTTAATAATAAGGAAAAATCAAAATGCAACAAGAATCAAATAACAATGCATGCAAGACACCAAACTTAGCAGTTTGTATACCACTGACACTAACAAAATGAGAATGCATATGAGACACACAAAATACTCAAGTCAATTGAATCTAAAGATCAGAGCACGAAAATCATCAAGAATTACTTGAAGATCCTTAAGACACATGAATGAATGCATGCAATTAACACCAAACTTAAAATGAGACTAGTGTCTCAACAAGAAACATAGAATAATTTTTTTTGTTTTTATGATTTTGTAAATTTTTTTGTGCTTTTTCAAAAATTAAGTGGAAAAAGATATCAAAATTCTTAATGAGAATTCCAGGAATCAGTGCAATGCTAGTCTAAGACTCCGGTCCAGGAATTAGACATGGCTTCACAGCCAGCCAAGCTTTCAAAGAAAGCTTCGGTCCAAAACACTAGACATGGCCAAAGGCCAGCCAAGCCTTAGCAGATCACTGCTCCAAAAGCAAGATTGATAAAAATCAACAAGCTCTTG
>NC_029781.3:63018801-63025663 GCF_000817695.3 Arachis duranensis
ACGCCGGTTTGGGCCATCAAATCTCGGGCAAAGTATGGACTATTATATATTGCTGGAAAGCCCAGGATGTCTACTTTCCAACGCCGTTGAGAGCGCGCCAATTGGGTATCTGTAGCTCCAGAAAATCCACTTCGAGTGCAGGGAGGTCAGAATCCAACAGCATCTGCAGTCCTTTTTATTCTCTGAATCAGATTTTTGCTCAGGTCCCTCAATTTCAGCCAGAAAATACCTGAAATCACAGAAAAACACACAAACTCATAGTAAAGTCCAGAAAAGTGAATTTTAACTAAAAACTAATAAAAATATACTAAAAACTAACTAGATCATACTAAAAACATACTAAAAATAATGCCAAAAAGCGTACAAATTATCCGCTCATCAATACTCTAATGCTTTTATTTGATTTATGTTGCCAAATTGGCTTATGAACTTTTCATGTTAGGATTTTCTTAACTAATGCAATTTGAGGTATTTTCAGATATATGATTTTTATTTAGCTTTCCACATTCTTGGCTTTGGTTGATTAATTGGTAACGCTTGAGTTGTCAAACTCATTATGATTGATAATTAATATCTTTGCTAATTGATTTAGATTCCTGTAACTCTAGTCATTCCTCAGGAGTTGACTAGGACTTTAGGTGTTAAATTGATTTATCCACTTGACTTACCTTCATAGTTAGAGGTTGACTTAGTGGGAGCAAAATGTAATTCTCATCACCATTGATAAGGATAACTAGGATAAGACTTCCAGTTTTCATACTTTGCCAAGAGTTTTTCTTTGCTATTGATTTAATTCCCTGCAATTTATTTCTCGTGTTCAAAACCTTTCAAAAATCCAAAAATACTGTTTTCCATAACCAATAATAAATCATACTTCCCTGCAATTCCTTGAGAAGACGACCCGAGGTTTGAATACTTCGGTTATGATTTTTATTGGGTTTGCTTTAGTGACAAACAAGTGTTTGTACGAAAGGATTTTCTGTTGGTTTAGAAGCTATACTTATAACGCGATTATATATTTTTATATTTCTTTACCGATAGAAAATCCAATCGTCACACCCGAATCATACAGTACAGTTAGAAATCGATTCTTGACATAACACTGACCTTGGATCAGGGTGTCTGATTGCATAGCATCATCAGCAGTCATGGAAAACACTCGACCTTGTTACTGGGTTCATACTGGATTCCAAACAAACTTTCTTGGGTAGATCCTAGCTATGTGTCCAGATTCCTCACAAGTAAAACAAGCGTTCGTTCCTTATAGCACCCAAATCTAACAAAGTCATAGCCATGGAGATCATAATAGCTATGAGGATAGCTATGCCTCACATCGATTCGTCATTTGGAGCTCGATTAAACTATGCCTATTTTCAGTCATTAAGGTCCTATCCGTACCAAACAATCAACATTAAGGTGATCAGTCTTAATATTTCAAGCAAGGCACGAACATTTTCAAAATGAGCACTCATAGACATTCATGCATAATGTATCTTGAAGATACCCTAACAGCATGAGACACAAGCAGAGTATGCAATGAAGCATAGTCAGTCTACTCCCCAGGCTCTATTGGGAACGAACTGCTCTGATACCAAATTGTAATGACCCAACTCCCGGTATGACATGGTCATACAAGAAGCTGAGTGTTACTAACTTGTCCTTCCTGAAATATTAACTATTATTTAATATATGAGCTTGTTCCTTATTAGAACGTTGCCAATTTTACGAGTAACTTTTTTTTATATCGTTGCAGTGATAAAGTAATATAAGCAAACATACACTGAGAAAGATAGAAATGAAGCATAAGAAACATAGAAACACAGCTGATAATATACATCATGTACACTATAATAAAACATGTAGCGTTTACACAAGATCAAGTCAGTTTACATCCTTGTCAACCTACGTAGCTAATATATACACGACATTCCCAGGGCCTGGCCCATACAAAAAGCCGCTAAGCTGGCGCCCAGGCTAGCCTAACCACTCTACAGCTTCTAGCTCTCGGGTGTACTAACACAAATGAGAGACTACCTACAGATAATGTCAGACTAGAGTGTCATCAAAAGAATGCTGCCACTACTGTCAGACTATATCTACACATGGCCATTCAGAAAACCATCATGAGGCTAGCCCATCTCCTCACCCTACTCTATCTCTATCTCAGGATCCTCCTCCTCCCCGTCGTCTACAGCTACAGGTATACCCTCAGAACCACCAGAAGAACTACTGTCACTATGTACAAAACCATTTGCGAGCATAGGTCCGTTTGCATATATAGGAGCTACCCCATCATCCAGTAGTGCCGGCTCATCAGGCTGTGGAAAGTCAGAAATGGGCTCAGGGGGAAAGTCACACTCTGGTGGAATCACAGATACGTAGTCACCAGCTAACTCGGACTCATTAGGAATGATAGGCTCAGGTGCCGCCTCGTTCAAAGGTTGAGCTGGTATAGGGTGTCTGAGACCATCAGGAAAAGGATGTCTAGGTGCGTTAGGGTGTAGCCAGGATAAGGGAAAGTCGTAGGGAGCGTCAGCATCAAAAAGCAGACTATACAAAGGATGTTGGAAGGGACAATTTTGTAACATGTAACTTCTCATACGATGTTCCGCACTCAAAATGTAGTAACCATAGTACACTAGATCCTCCAAAATGTATAGGTCTTCGACTTCATAGAATATCACGCCCGTCTCCATCTGGAGGGGAAGAGAGAGAAGGGGGTAAGAACTGGGGAGTTCTTAGTAGGGCTATGGTTATTAGTTACATTCATTTATTCGGTGACAATTAGCAGACGATAACAGGATATAACAAAGTAGTAAGCAGAAAATAAAGATAGATAGAGAAATAGGGAAAATAGAAAAAAAACACGAACAGAAGAATACAAGAAAATAAAACACAAACACAGAAAATAGAATACAAACAAAGAAAGCATACATTCTTACAACATTCATAACAGAGAAAATGCACAACCAAGTATGATGCATGTCTAGCCTTAGTGCAGGTAATGAGCTCATTTGTCGGTTTCTACCCACTCCCGACGTAACCCGAAGCAGCTGAAACAGGTATGGTTTTCCAGTCAGCATAGGTACAGTTCTCACTAACCGACGTATGCGTCATATCCTCTATAAGCAGACTCTGCCTTATAGGTGGCGGCATTCTAGCCGTGTATGAAATCGTATCCTCTGTAAGCAATCCTTGCCTTACAGGTGCGGCATTCTAGACGTGTATGAATTAATATCCTCTGCAATTGATCCCAGGTTATTAGTTGCAGGTACAGCTCTCAATAGTTGTGTAGCACTAGAAAACATTATGTGGTCGTACCACTATTTATCTGACTGCCTCAATGCAGCAAGTGAACATACAAATAAATCTGGAGTTTCCTTAATACAACCAATGAATAAACAAACATCTCTTGGGTTGCCTCAAGCAATAAATGATCTTTCAACAGGTACTCTGCTTTTTATCATACTTCTTTGTTTCTCTTTATTTTGTTCTAGTTTCTCTTTTTTCTGTATCTCTTTACTCTGCTCTGGTTACTCTGTTCTCTGTGTTTCTCTACTCTGCTCTAATTTCTCTGTTTAACGTATGTATTTAAAGCTTATGTAAATTTCGGTATGAATAGTTAGCCTGCCCCAAGTATAGGTTCATTAAGTCTATACTAAAACAGTTTAACTTTTTATATAATACCTAACCCTAGTCGCAACTCAATAACTAACTATGTTGCCCTAATTCGTTCACTAATCTCTGTCTATTTTTCTGTCATTAAAACTTTACAGACTTTTCTTTGGTTTTTATCTTTTCTTTAACTTTTTATCTTTCATTTATCTTTGCCTCACTAATATGTTATTACCACTCCCTAAGTGTTTTATGAAGGTAATTATGAGATTCTGCGCTTAAAGTTGTCTTTCTAAAACTTTTACAGTTTTAACTTTTAACCTTTTAAATTCACTTTTTACCACCCGTAACTTTTAATATTTCTACTTTAACCACCCTAACTTTCAAAAATTACCAAATAACCCCTTAAACACCAAAAATTTTACTTCCTTGCCCTTTTAAAGATCTAAAGCCTGTACTTCATTGTTCTTCATCACACTCAAAGTGTTCTTCGTAAATTCTTCAGATTCTTTCTCTATTTTTACCCGTTTTTCAGTCTTTTCAGCAACCAATTTTTACCATAATTCATAATAAATTAGCAGTCACTAAAACCCCATCTTTTCTACATGATTTTAACACAAATTGAACCCCAATTTAGGGCCTAGGGTTTTGTTTTCCAGCAGCTTCGAGAACATGAACTCAAAGCTTGAATTTCATCAAATTTCACCCAAATTTCACCAAATTTTCACCAAGAATCAATCATATATGCAACCAATTTTTAGCACAGACAAATCATACAACATTCACACAACTCAAACACAAATAATCAAGATTAATTTTGTCACAATTTTGTCACACCCTACCTGGTTTTGTGGCTCCTAATTCGGTTATACTTTCAGGTGGTCCTTAAGCACTTTTTCCTCCTAAATCACATCAAGAACAACTTTAAATCCAAAAACCCTCAACTAACCAAATCTTACTCATCATGTTAGGAAGTGATTTCTCACCTTATACTTGCTGGAAATTCACGTTTCTTGGCTCTCAAGTCAAGTTAGGCATGATTCCTAAGGAAGAACATCAAGAAAACACATGTTTAAGCATGTTTCCTTGAAACCGAATCAAAAGGGAGATGGTGCAGTCAACTCACCTTGATTCCAGCCTTTATAAGTCATATGATCATGTTGAGAAAGAAGAGAGGATCATTTTGGTCAGATTGGAATTTTGATTTGAGTTTTAGTTCAACAGAAATCAAGCCTTGAAGATTTGGAACTAAAAACTTTTCTCTCCTTTTCTCTCTTGATAATTTCGGCCATAAAGTGAAAATGAACCAGCCTTGGAAGTTTTGGGGGTGTAGGATGAGTTGTGATTGGTTGGCTTAGAGGTGGATTAAAATAATATTAAAATATCTCAGGTGTATAACTACTAAAACTAGATGTATCGAAACACTTGTAAAAATATCTCTATAAATTATTTTCTGAGATACTAGCATAAATGACACTAGTAACATATTTATTATGAGAATAGAACATGTATGATGAGGCCTTAGCATTGCTAAAGTCATCAGAGAGTGCTGGTGCTAAGCTGCACTAGTAAACTGTGAACCCGGTCAAACCGATTTTCTGTTTTTAACTAAAACTGACCAGGTAACCTTATAATATCATTCAAGAAGCTTCTAATACTCATATAATGATGATATTATACTATTATCTCTCTTCTCTCATGAATCAAGTCTGGTTCATCAAACTAAGACTATTTACAGAAAACAGAATCAAAACCCCTAACCGATACGGTTCAAAAACTAGGTTCTTCGTGATTGCATTATCGAGCTTGCCTCAGAAAAGGTTCTAGGTTAAAGATGACATAATGACAATGAGGATTGAGATACTTGATGATATATCAAAGGTGTTCCCTTTACTGATCTTCCGGAGAAATCCGTACTTTCAAAAAAGATCTCCCGTACTCGAAAATCAGGGTTGTTACACTTACACCTATTTTTCCATGACCTGTGTCCTTTTGGGCCCGAGTTTTTGACACTTTTGCTGAATAGGTCTAGAACCTGGGTAGAAAGAGAGCTTATGAGACATCAAGTCGGGATCTATACCAGGCATGTTGGAGGCTTTCCAAGGGAAGAGGCCAGAGTTTCTTCGTAGGACATCAACGAGTTGTGCTTTTAGACCTCCTTCTAAGTTAGCCCCTATATTCGTTGTCTTTTAGCATGATCTCTGATTTTCATTTCTTCTACCTTTCCTCCAGGTTGGGGGCATAGTTCTTCCCGAGTTCAAACACCACTGAATACGATATTGTTGACTTCTTTTTCGCATGGGCTGCCTTTTAGATTAAGGCTTTCATTGTAACACTTTTGTGCCAACTTTTGATCTCCCTTTATGGTGGCAATTCTTTCTATAATGGAAAATTTTATGCACAAATGAGGTGTAGAGACAACTGCTGCTAGTCGGTTTAAAGTAGTCCGACCTATTAGGGCATATATACTGACATGATGTCAACCACAATACAGTCAACGCTTAACGTCCCTGACTTTATGCCCTTTCCAAAGGTGGTGTATATGGAGATAAATCCAAGAGGTTGGATCGGTGTGTCTCTGGTAGCGCGAAATTGTGATCAATACTTTTCAAAACTCTAATAATCCCTAGTAATGGCCCCAAAGACTTGGTTCTCACTACCATGGCATAAACACAACTTCGCACAACTAACCAGCAAGTGTACTGGGTCGTCCAAGTAATAAACCTTACGCGAGTAAGGGTCGATCCCACAGAGATTGTTGGTATGAAGCAAGCTATGGTCACTGGTGCACGAATTTGTGATTCGCACAACTAACCAGCAAGTGCACTGGATCGTCCAAGTAATACCTCACGTGAGTAAGGGTCGATCCCACGGAGATTATTGGTTTGAAGCAATCAATGTTTATTTTATTAATCTTAGTCAGGAGGCCAATAAAGTTATTTGGATTTGGTTGTAAGAAGTCAAAGTATTTAAAATTGTAAGTTGGAATAATAGAGAACACTAGCGTTACTTGTTGTGCAGTAATGGGGAATATGTTGGAGTTTTGGAGATGCTTTGTCCTTTGACTTCAACTCTTCCCTGAAATCCTTCAACACACGCAAGGCTCCTTCCATGGCAAGCTCTATGTAGGGTGTCACCGTTGTCAGTGGCTACTTCCCATCCTCTCAGTGAAAACGTTCCTATGCTCTGTCACAGCACGGCTAATCATCTGTCGGTTCTCAATCAGGCTGGAGTAGAATCCATTGAT
>NC_029781.3:63027025-63029998 GCF_000817695.3 Arachis duranensis
TTTTTTTTTGACTGCTTTTTCTTGCTTCAAGAATCAATTTCATGATTTTTCAGATCATCAATAATATTTTTCGTGTTCCTCATTCTTTCAGGAGCCAATATTCATAAAATTCAAGATAATCAAGCATTCATTCAGAGAACAAAAAGTGTTGCCACCATATATAGTTAATTATAATTTTTATTATTAAGAACTCGAAAAAATAAATTACTTCTTTATTCTAATTATCTACTACTTTATTCATGCCTGATGATGATGAGAAAAATAAATTATAGCTTAATTGGAAATAAAATCAAAATAGACATACTAATTACTACTAAAAATCTCCTAAGGTGAATTTCTATAATAATACTATCACTAAGCTAAAGCAGAAAAATTGGAACTCAGCAACCTGTTGTTTTGAGGAGTAGATGTTCCTCTAATCTGTGGGGTGCTGTTCAAGGATTAATTTTTTGGCGCTTCAGTTCCCTTAGATCACGCCCTTGCTCCTCCTGTTCCTTGAGCAGTTTGCAAATCATGCTGCTTTGATTATTCTGTTCTTCCTTTATTTGGTCCATAGCTTCTTGTAATCTGGAAATAGAAGCCTCAAGCTGTTCCCAATATTCGAATTGGGGCAGTTCTGGGAGGGCTTCTTGTGCTCTCCTCTTGGTTGAATATCTTGTTGTTGTTGTCTGACCATTGATATTCCAGTAATGGGCTTTTCAATTAGGATATATTCAGTTATTCCCATCTTTACTCCAGCATCTTTGCAAAGCATAGAAATTAAGCTTGGATAAGCCAATCTGGCGTCCTTAGAATTCCTGTTTGGTATTTTATATAGCTCACATGAGATCAGCTGATGGACTTCCACTTCTTTTCCCAACATGATGCAGTGAATCATTACTGCTCTTTTAATAGTGACTTCAGAACAGTTGCTGGTGGGCAATATGGAACGTCCTATGAAATCCAACCAACCTCTGGCTACTGGTTTCAGATCTTCCCTTTTGAGTTGAACTGGGATGCTAGTCGTGCTGGTGGTCCACTTGGCTCCAGGGATGCATATGTCCTCTAGAACCTTGTCCAGCCCTTTATTGACCCTCATCATTCTCCTATTAAAGGAGTCTGGGTCATCTTTCAGTTGGGGAAGCTTAAATGTCTCCCTGATCTTGTCAGAATTGGTATGAATGATCTTTCCTCTGACTACAGTCCGATGGTCAAAGAGAGCAGCTCCAATGATTCTTTGCCTTTCTGTCTGCCATAGATTAGCATAGAATTCCTGAACCATGTTCTTTCCCACTTTCGTTTCAGGATTGGCCAGAATTTCCCAATTCCTGTTTCGAATTCGCTCTTGGATCTCCGGATATTCATCTTCTTTCAGATCAAATCTGACTTCCGGGATCACTGATCTGTGACTCATTATCTTGTAGTAATGGTCTGAATGTTCTTTAGTTAAGAACTTCCCTTGATTCCAAAGTGGCTTTGGAGAGTAATGGTCTGAATGTTCTTTAGTTAAGTGGCTTTGGAGTGTTCTCTTTCTTGCCTCTTGAGTTGGGTTGTTTTCCTTTAGGAGCCATGATCTTTAGTGGGTATGTTTTTGTGATCACGGATAAAACACACCAAACTTAGAGCTTTGCTTGTCCTCAAGCAAAAGAGAAGAAAGAAGAGGGATAGAAGGAGAGCAACAGTTGGATGGTGATGATGAGGAGGGCGCCGAATACAATATATAGGGGGGTGGGAAATTTTCGAAAAAGAAGGGGATAGGGTAGAAGATATGATTTATAAAAGATAGATATGATAAGAAAAAGATATAGTTTAAAAAAGATATGAATCATAATTTAAAAGATAAATTTGAAATTTTTAATTTTGAAAAAGATTTTAAAAAGATAATTGAGTTTTGAAAATAAACTTAAAAGAGTTGGATTGAATTGGAAAACCATTTGGTTTTATGGATTAAGATATATTTAATACATTTGCAACATGGGATTTTAGAAATTAGGATAAAAACTTTTGGAATTGAAAGTGATAATTTGAAATATGTTTATGCAAGAAATCATGAATTGAAACATAAAAATTTTGAAAAAAAGCAAAGAAAAACGAAATTGTACCTCCTCCCACCATCCTGGCGTTAAACGCCCACATGGATATAAAGAAAAACGAATTTGTACCTCCTCCCACCATCCTGGCGTTAAACGCCCACATGGTGCATGTTTTGGGCATTTAACGCCCACATGTTGCTTCTCCTGGGCGTTCAACGCCCATCTGATGCTTCTTTCTGGCGTTGAACGCCAGGAAGTCCTTTGTTACTGGGCGTTTTTCTGAACGCCCAGGATGCTAGCAGACTGGCGTTAAACGCCCAGAAGGTGCATCTCTCTGGCGTTTAACGCCCAGAAGATGCTCCTTTCTGGCGTTTAACGCCCAGATGGCTACCCTTACTGGCGTTGAACGCCCAGTGGGTGCTTCTTTTGGGCGTTCAACGCCCAAAGTATTTCTTATTGGCTTTTTCGCGCCAGTGAGCTTCCAAATTTCCCTGTAACTCTGTGACTTCAACCAATTGCTATTTCACCTTTGAAGATAAGCTCTACGTATCCATATGGTGACACGCTTGTAATCACATATGGTCCTCTCCACTAGGATTTTAATTTTCCTGGGAATAATCTGAGCCTATAATTAAATAGCAGAACTTTCTGCCCTGACTCAAAGACTCTGGATGACAATTTTTTATCATGCCATCTTTTTGCTTTCTCTTTGTAAATTTTTGCATTCTCGAAAGCATTGAGTCTAAATTCCTCTAGCTCATTCAACTGGACCAATCGTCTTTCTCCAGCTAACTTGGCATCAAGGTTCAGGAATCTGGTTGCCCAGTAGGCCTTGTGTTCCAGTTTCACTGGCAAGTGACACGCCTTTCCATACACAAGCTGATATGGAGAGGTCCCTATGGGGGTCTTGAATGCTGTTCTGTATGCCCACAGAGCATCATCCAAGCTTCTTGCCCAATCC
>NC_029781.3:63034175-63034898 GCF_000817695.3 Arachis duranensis
ATGCTGTTCTTAGGCTGGTTATTTAACCACCTCTTAGCTTGATCTTTTACAGCAAATGGAAACAGTAATAATCTGTAGACATCCTGATCCACTTCTTTATCATGTACTGTGTCAGCAAATTGTAAAAATTGTGCCAGAAACTCTGTAGGTTCTTCATGTGGAAGACCAGAATACTGGCAGTTTTGCTGCACCATGATAATGAGCTGAGGATTCAACTCAAAGCTACTAACTCCAATGGAGGGTGTACAGATACTACCCCCATATGAAGCAGTAGTGGGGTTAGCATATGACCCCAGAGTCCTCCTGAACTGATCATTCCCATTTAATTCCATAATGGAATAAAAGAGATGATATGTATGTTGCTATTATTTATTTTATAATAGTGGAATAAATAAAAATGGAATATATAAGAAAAATTTGAAAATATTCTATGAAAATTTTTTTCGAAAAAATTTGAAATTGAAATCTGAGATTTATATAAAAAAAATTTCGAAAATGTAGTTTTAAAATTAGTTAGAAAAGATTTTTTTTTTGAATTTTATGATGAAAGAGAAAAACACACAAAAGGCACAAGACTTAAAATTTTTAGATCTAATGCTCCTTATTTTCGAAAATTTTTGGAGGGAAAATACCAAGGAACACCAAACTTAAAAATTTTAAGATCAAGACACAAGAAAAACTCAAGAACACTTTGAAGCTTCACAAGAACACCAAGAACAAAAG
>NC_029781.3:63045549-63045861 GCF_000817695.3 Arachis duranensis
AGATTTAATCCAAGAAAAATTATTTTTGAAAAAGGTTCCAAAGGGTATACCCAATTATCAAGAACAACTACTAAAGCTCCAACAAAATGGGCAGCAACTTCAGAGTTAATTCTAAAAATGGATATAAGTAAAAATTTTGAAAGTTACTGTTTGAAAAAGCACAAGAGAAACAAGAAAAGATACAAAACAAGAAAAACAAAAGATCAATCAAGAAAAATGGACAAGAACAATTTGAAGATCAAGGAAGAACCAAGAACACTAACACGAAAATTTTAAAGAAAATATAAAATATGCAATTAACACCAAACTTAA
>NC_029781.3:63049036-63049448 GCF_000817695.3 Arachis duranensis
ATTGATTCTCCTAGTTGAGTATGATGATTCTTGAACATAGCTACTTTATTGAGTCTTGGCCGTGGCCCAAAGCACTCTGTCTTCTAGTATTACCACCGGATACATACATGCCACAGACACATAATTGGGTGAACCTTTTCAGATTGTGACTCAGCTTTGCTAGAGTCCCCAATTAGAGGTGTCCAGGGTTCTTAAGCACACTCTTTTTGCCTTGGATCACAAATTTATTTCTTTCTTTTTCTTTCTTTTTTTTTCGTTTTCTTTTTCTCTCTTTTTTTCGAAATTTTTCTCTTTTTTTTTCATTGCTTTTTCTTGCTTCAAGAATCATTTTAATGATTTTTCAGATCCTCAGTAACATGTCTCCTTTTTCATCATTCTTTCAAGAGCCAACATTCATGAACCACAAATTCAA
>NC_029781.3:63053660-63054844 GCF_000817695.3 Arachis duranensis
CAGCACCTTCCTTGCATTGTTGGCATTGTTGTTGTTTTCGGCTGCCATGTGTTCTTCTTCTTTGAAGAATTCGGTTAGGTCCTCTACAGAGAGTTGTGCCTTGGCTTCTCTTAGCTTTCACTTCAAGGTCCTTTCGGGTTCAGGATCAGCCTCAACAAGAATGCTTTTGTCCTTGCTCCTGCTCGTAAGAAAGAGAAGGGAACAAGAAAATGTGGAATCCTCTATGTCACAGTATAGAGATTCTTTGAGGTGTCAGAGCAAAAGAAAAATGGAAGGCAGAAGTGGAAAATTCGAACTTATCAAAGAAGATGGAGTTCGAATTTTGCATTAAGGAATAGTGTTAGTCCATAAATAGAAGGATGTGAGAAGAAGGGAAGTGGTTTTCGAAAATTAAGTAAAAGATTTTGAAAACATTTTGAAAGACACTAATTGATTTTCGAAAATAAAAGTGGGAAAGAAATCAAGTGATTTTTGAAAAAGAATTTGAAATTAGAAATCAAAAAGATTTGATTGAAAGTTATTTTGAAAAAGATGTGGTTAAGAAGATATGATTGGTTTTAAAAAGATGTGATTGAAAAGATATGATTTGAAAAACATTTTAAAAAAATTTGATTTTGAAAATTAATGACTTGGCTGTCAAGAAAAGATATGATTCAAACATTAAACCTTTCTCAACAGAAAAGGTAACATACTTGAAATGTTGAATCAAATCATTAATTGATAGCAAGTATCTTTGAAAAAGGAAAGAAATTGATTTTGAAAAAGATTTGATTGAAAAGATATGATTTGAAAAAGATTTGATTTTGAAAAACTTTGAAAACCTGAAAAAAAAAATGCATTGAAAAACAGAATCTTCCCTCTTGTGCCATCCTGGCGTTAAACGCCCAGAATGGTGCACATTTTGGCATTTAACGCCCAAAACTATACCTTTTTGGGCGTTAAACGCCCAACCAGGTACCCTGGCTGGCGTTTAAACGCCAGTCTGTCCTTCTTCACTGGGCGTTTTGAACGCCCAGCTTTTTCTGTACAATTCCTCTGCAGCATGTTCTGAATCTTCAATTCTCTGTGTTATTGACTTGAGAAGACACAAACAAAAAATAATTTTTGGATTTTCAATAATCAAAATGCAACTAGAATCAAATAACAATGCATGCAAGACACCAAACTTAGCAGTTTGTATACTA
>NC_029781.3:63055027-63055866 GCF_000817695.3 Arachis duranensis
GGCCAGCCAAGCCTTAGCAGATCACTGCTCCAATAGCAAGATTGATAGAAATCAACAAGCTTTTGTGATGATAAGTTGAAACCTCGGTCCAATGAAATTAGACATGGCTTCACAGCCAGCCAGATTTCAACAGATCATCTTGAAACTCTAGAATTCATTCTCAAGAACTCTGAAGAAAAAATACCTAATCTAAGCAACAAGATGAACCGTCAGTTGTCCATACTCGAACAATTCCCGGCAACGGCGCCAAAAACTTGGTAGCGCGAAATTGTGATCAATACTTTTCAAAACTCTAATAATCCTTAGTAATGGCCCCAAAGACTTGGTGCTCACTACCATGGCATAAACACAACTTCGCACAACTAACCAGCAAGTGTACTGGGTCGTCCAAGTAATAAACCTTACGCGAGTAAGGGTCGATCCCACAGAGATTGTTGGTATGAAGCAAGCTATGGTCACCATGTAAATCTTAGTCAGGCAAACTCAAATGGGTATGGTGATAAACGCATAAAACATAAAGATAAAGATAGAGATACTTATGTAATTCATTGGTAGGAACTTCAGATAAGCGTATGAAGATGCCTTCCCTTCCGTCTCTCTACTTTCCTACTGTCTTCATCCAATCCTTCTTCCTCCTTTCCATGGCAAGCTCAAGCAAGGGTTTCACCATTGTCAGTGGCTACCTCCCATCCTCTCAGTGGAAATGTTCAACGCACCCTGTCACGGCACGGGTATCCATCTGTCGGTTCTCGATCAGGCCGGAATAGAATCCAGTGATTCTCTTGCGTCTGTCACTAACGCCCCGCCCTCAGGAGTTTGAAGCACGTCACAGTCATTCA
>NC_029781.3:63056488-63062569 GCF_000817695.3 Arachis duranensis
GCGTTTAACGCTGGGAATTCTGAGGGTGTTTTGAACGCCGGTTTGGGCCATCAAATCTTGGGCAAAGTATGGACTATCATATATTGATGGAAAGTCCAGGATGTCTACTTTCCAACGCCGTTGAGAGCGCGCCAATTGGGCTTCTGTAGCTCCAGAAAATCCGCTTCGAGTGCAGGGAGGTCAGAATCCAACAGCATCTGCAGTCCTTTTTAGTCTCTGAATCAGATTTTTGCTCAGGTCCCTCAATTTCAGACAGAAAATACCTGAAATCACAGAAAAACACACAAACTCATAGTAAAGTCCAGAAAAGTGAATTTTAACTAAAAACTAATAAAAATATACTAAAAACTAACTAGATCATACTAAAAACATACTAAAAACAATGCCAAAAAGCGTACAAATTATCCGCTCATCAGTCTCCCAGCCCGAAGACGTTGTTTGGGTACACCTTTAGATCCTTTTATTCTAATCCGAGTTTGTCAAAAGTGGGTTTAAACAATATATTCACCAAACTCCCCTTGATCCACTAGAGTTCTATAAAGATTTACATTGGCAAGGATTATTGTTATTACTACTGGGTCGTCGTGGCCAGGCATTACTCCTTGATTATCTTCTTTGGTGAACGACATGGTTGGTAAATCAGGAGTTTGTTATCTTTTCCGACTTGGTATACCTCTTTAAGATGCCTTTTTCGTGAGGATTTTGAGATTCTTCCTCCAGCAAGCCCTCTATTATTCATGTGTATGTATCATTCAAGTTTGTGGGGGTGTTCTTGTCGACCCCGTCTTCATCTCTCTTCCTTTTTCTTTGGTCGTCTGACTTCTCAGCCAAGTATCTGTCTAGCCAACCTTCTTTAGCCAACTTTTCTATGACATTCTTTAAATCACAGCAATCATTGGTAAAATATCAATAAAGCTTGTGGTACTCACAATTTCTATATGACTTCCTACCTTTTATGTTTAATTAGGCAAGGAGGAGAAAGTTTCTCAGTGTAGCATATCTCCCTATAGACATCTACAAGAGAGACTCGAAGTGGGATATAATTATAATACCATCGAGGTTTTTCCAAGTTGTACTCCTCCTTTTTCTTAGCTTCTTTCTCCTTTTCCCGAGTTGGGTAGGACAGGTTGGGCCTTGGGAGAGGCTCTCTAAGTCAAAAATTTTCTTCTATGTTGACATATTTTTTGGCCCACTCGTGTACTTCGTACAAGAAAGTCGAGTGTCGCTTGGATATGGATTGAGAGAACAACCCTTCTTCAAGGCAATTAACTAGTCACATTATCACTACTTCAGTAGGAAAGTTTTGGATTTTCAAGCAAGCTTTGTTGAATCTCTCCATGTAGTCTCAGAGTGTCTCTCCGACTTCCTGTTTAACCCTAGCAAGCCTGGAGCATGCTTCACTTTCTCTTTCTGAATTGAAAATCTAGTAAAGAACTTCCTAGCTAGGTCATCAAAGCAAGTTACTGATTTGGGAGGTAAGTTATCAAACCACTTCATCATTGTTTTGGTCAAAGTTGTCTGAAAGGCTTTGCAACAAGTCGCATTAGAGGAATTAGCTAGCTACATCTGACTCTTGAAATTGCTGGGTGATTTGTGCACGAAAATTACACTCACACTATGTAACTCCGCACAACTAATCAGCAAGTGCACTGGGTCTTCCAGGTAATACCTTACGTGAGTAAGGGTCGAATCCTACGGAGATTGTTGGCTTGAAGCAAGCTATGGTTATCTTATTATTCTTAGTCAGGATACCAACAGGGTTCTTTAGCTTCAATTGTAAAAAGTAAAAGGGCATAAGATAAGTACTTGTTACGCAATAATGGAGAATATGTTGGAATTTTGGAGATGCTTTGTCTTCTGAATCCCTATAACATAATGCTTTCTCACTTTCATAAATGCAAGGTTCCTTCCATGGCAAGCTGTATGTAGGGTGTCACCATTGTCAATGACTACTTCCCATCCTCTCAGTGCAAATGGTTCAAATGCTCTGTGACAGCACGGCTAATCATCTGTCGGTTCTCGATCATGTCGGAATAGGATCCATTGATCCTTTTGCGTCTGTTACTACGCCCAACACTCATGAGTTTGAAACTCATCACAGTCATCCAATCCCTAAATCCTACTCAGAATACCACAGACAAGGTATAGACCTTCCGGATTCTCAAGGATGCTGCCAATGAATTCTAGCTTATACCACGAAGATTCTGATTAAGAAATCTAAGAGATACTCATTCAATCTAATGTAGAATGGAGGTGGTTGTCAGGCACACGTCCATGGGTTGAGAATGGTGATGAGTGTCACGGATCATCACCTTCCTCATATTGAAGTGCAAATGAACATCTTAGATAGAAACAAGCATGTTTGAAGGGAAAACAGAAATAATTGCATTAATTCATCGAGACGCTACAGAGCTCCTCACCCCCAACAATGGATTTTAGAGACTCATGCCATCAAAGAGTATAAAGTTCAGATCTAAAATGTCATGAGATCCAAAATAAGTCTCTAAAAGTTGTTTAAATACTAAACTAGTAACCTAGGTTTACAGAAAATGAGTAAACTAAGATGGATAGTGCAGAAATCCACTTCTGGGGCCCACTTGGTGTGTGCTGGGGCTGAGACTTAAGCTTCTCATGTTCCTGGGCTATTTCTGTAGTTAAACACCAGGTTGTAACCTATTTCTGGCGTTTAACTCCAACTTGCAACCTGTTTCTAGCGCTGAATGCCAGAATGCAACATGGAAATACGTCATTTATCTTCATGCAAAGTATGGACTATTATATATTGATGGAAAGCCCTGGATGTCTAATTTCCAACCCAATTGAGAGCGCGCCAATTGGACTCTTCTAGCTCCAAAAAATCCATTCCAAGTGCAGGGAGGTCAGAATCCAACAGCATCAGCAATCCTTTTTCAGCCTGAGTTAGATTTTTGTTCAGCTCCCTCAATTTCAGCCAGAAAATACCTGAAATCACAGGAAAATATACAAACTCATAGTAAAGTCCAGAAATATGATTTTTGCCTAAAAACTAATAAAAATATACTAAAAGCTAACTAAAACATACTAAAAATTACATGAAATTACCCCCAAAAAGCGTATAAAATATCCACTCATCACAACACCAAACTTAAACTGTTGTTTGTCCTCAAGCAACTAGATAAATAAAATAGGATAAAAATAAATAAAGAAGCAATAGTATCTCAGAGTTTTAAGTGAAGCTCAGATTCTAACTAGATGAGCAGGACTAGTAGCTTTTTGCTTCTGAACAGTTTTGGCATCTCACTTTATCCTTTGAAATTCAGAATGATTGGCATCCATAGAAACTCAGAATTCAGATAGTATTATTGATTCTCCTAGTTTAGTATGTTGATTCTTGAACACAGCTACTTGATGAGTCTTGGCCGTGGCCCTAAGAACTTTGTTTTCCAGTATTACCACCGAATACATAAATGCCACAAACACATAACTGGGTGAACCTTTTCAGATTGTGACATAGCTTTGCTCAAGTTCCCAATTAGAGGTGTCCAGAGTTCTTAAGAACACTCTTTTGTTTTGGATCATGACTTTAATCACTCAGTCTTATGCTTTTCATTTGGACCTGCATGCCACAAGCACATGGTTAGGGACAGCTTGATCTAGCCGCTTAGGCCTGGATTTACTTCCTTGGGCCCTCCTATCCATTGATGCTCAAAGCCTTAGATCCTTTTCACCCTTGCCTTTTGGTTTAAAGGGCTATTGGCTTTTTCTACCTCTTTTGCTTTTCTCTTTTTTTTTTATTTTTTTCACTGCTTTTTCTTGCTTCAAGAATCAATTTCATGATTTTTCAGATCAGCAATAATATTTCTCTTGTTCATCATTCTATCAGGAGCCAACAATTTTAACATTCATAAAATTCAATATCAAAAATATACACTGTTCAAGCATTCATTCATAAGACAAAAAGTATTGCCACCACATATAAATAATTAGAATTTTCCTTATTAAGAACTCGTAAAAAAATATTGCCTCTTTATTCTAAAAATCTACTATTTTATTCATGTTTGATGATGATGAGTAAAATAAATTATAGCTTAATTGGAGATAAAATCAAAATAGATATACTAATTACTACTACTCATATATAACTTCTAAGGTAAATTCCTAATAAGAACAATTATCACAGAGTTAAGGCTAAGATTAGGACTCAACAACCTTTAGTTTAGGAGATGATGGGTGCTCCTTCAACATGTGGGGTGTCTGGTCCTTCAAGAGACAGCTTCTGGCGCTTCAGCTCCTGTATCTCCGGCTATTCGTCTTCTTTCTGATCGAATTGAACTTTCGGGATCACTGATCTCAGACCCATTATTTTGTGGTAATGGTCTGCATGTTTTTTTTTTGTTAAGAACTTCTCTTGATTCCAAAGTGGTTTTGGAATATTCTCTTTCTTGCCTCTTGAAGTGGTTTGTTTTCCCTTAGGTTCCATGATCTTGATGAGTTTTAGCTCAGTGATCACAAAAAAATACACCAAACTTAGAGGTTTGCTTGTCCTCAAGCAAAAGAAAGGAAAGGAGAGGAATAGAAGGAGAGGCAATTTCGAAAGTTCAAAAGATATGATGAGATTTTGAAAAACATTTGAAAAGAGATTGAAGAAGAATGAAGAAATATTTTTAGGATTAAGATTTTTTTGCATTTTTTTTTTGCATTTTGAAGTTGAAAGATGAGAATTTGTAACATGTTCATGCAAGAAATCATGAATTGAAACATGAAAAATGGAAAAAATGTGAACTGAAAACGAATTTACCTCCTCCCTACAATCCTGGCATTAAACGCCCAAACGCTGCATGTTTTGGGCATTTAACGCCCATCTGTAGCTTCTCCTGTGCGTTTAACGCCCAGCTGTTGCTTCTGGCTGGCATTAAATGCCAGGAATTCCTTTGTCACTGGGCATTTTTCTAAACGCCCAGGACGCTGTAAATCTGGCGTTCAACACCCAGAGAGTGCTTTTTCTGGTGTTTAATGCCTAGATGGCTATCTCTACTGGCGTTGAACGCCCAGTAGATGCTTCTTTTGGGCGTTCAACGCCCAAAATAGCTCTTACTGGCTTTTTTCGCACCAGTGAGCTTCCTTTTTGCTGTTTCATCTCCTTAATCCTTCTGTAACTCTGTGAACTCAAGCAATTGCTATTTTACCTTGAAGATAATGGACATAAACCTGTAAAAATCAATTAATTAACAATTAAGCCTTGTTAATGGCTGGGTTGCCTCCCAGCAAGTGCTTCTTTATTGTCTTTAGCTGGACTATTACTGAGCTTTAATCAAGTCTCAGTTTTGAGCATTCTTGCTCAAAATTGCTTTCAAGATAACGTTTGACTCTCTGTCCATTAACAATGAACTTTTTGTTAGAATCATTATCCTGAAGCTCCACGTATCCAAATGGTGACACACTTGTAATCACATATGGACCTCTCCACCGGGATTTCAATTTTCCGGGGAATAATCTGAGCCTAAAATTAAACAGCAAAACTTTTTGCCCTGGCTCAAAGACTCTGGATGATAGCTTCTTGTCATGCCATCTTTTTGCTTTCTCTTTGTAAATTTTTGCATTTTTGAAAGCATTGAGTCTAAATTCCTCAAGCTCATTTAACTTGAGCAATTGTTTTTCTCCAGCTAACTTGGCATCAAGGTTTAGGAATCTGGTTGCCCAATAGGCCTTATGCTCCAGTTCCACTGGCAAGTGACAGGCTTTTCCATACACAAGCTGGAATGGAGAAGTTCCTATAGGAGTCTTGAATGCTGTTCTATATGCCCACAGAGCATCATCCAAGCTTCTTGCCCAATCCCTTCTACGGTTAATCACAGTCCGTTCCAAGATTCTTTTAAGTTCTCTATTAGAGACTTTAGCTTGCCCATTTGTCTATGGATGATATGGAGTGGCCACCCTATGGCTAACTCCATACCAAACCAAAGCAGAGTAAAGCTGTTTATTGCAGAAATGAGTGCCCCCATCACTGATTAGTACTCTAGGGATACCAAATCTGCTGAAAATGTGTTTCTGGAAGAATTTCAGCACTGTCTTAGTATCATAGTGGGTGTTGCAACTAGCTTC
>NC_029781.3:63062575-63066554 GCF_000817695.3 Arachis duranensis
GGTCCCATGAAGTCAATACCCCATACATCAAACAACTCAATCTCCAAGATTCCTTGTTGAGGCATGGCATAACTGTGAGGCAGATTGCCAGATCTTTGGCAACTGTCACAATTAAGTACAAACACTTGGGAGTCTTTATAGAGAGTAGGCCACTAGAAGCCACATTGGAGGACTCTTGTGGCTGTTCGCTCACTTCCAAAATGTCCTCCATATTATGATCCATGGCAGTGCCAGAGGATCTTCTGTGTTTCTTCTTTAGGCCCACATATATGGATTACTCCATCTGCACATCTCTTGAAGAGATATGGTTCATCCCAAAGATAGTACTTTGCATCTGTGATCAATTTCTTTGATTGCTGCCTACTGTACTCTTTGGGTATGAATCTTACTGCCTTGTAGTTTGCAATGTCTGCAAACCATGGCACTTCTTGGATGGCAAAGAGTTGCTCATCCAGAAATTTTTCAGAGATCTCAGTAAGAGGGAGGGATGCCCCTTCTACTGGTTCTATTCGGGACAGGTGATCTATTACTTAGTTTTCTCTCCATTTTCTGTCTCTTATTTCTATATCAAACTCTTGCAGAAGCAACACCCATCTGATGAGTCTGGGTTTTGAATCCTGCTTTGTGAGTAGATATTTAAGAACAACATGGTCAGTGTACACAATCACTTTTGATCCTACTAAATAAGATCTGAACTTGTCAATGGCGTAAACCACTACAAGTAACTCTTTTCTATGGTTGTGTAGTTCTTCTGTGCGTCATTTAAAACACGACTGGCATAGTAAATGACGTGTAGAAGCTTGTCATGCCTTTGTCCCAACACTGCACCAATGGCATGGTCACTGGCATCACACATTAGTTCAAATGGTAATGTCCAATCTGGTGCAGAGATGACTGGTGCTGTGACCAGCTTATCTTTCAGAGTCTCAAACGCCTACAGACACTCCTTATCAAAGATAACTGACGTGTCAGCAGCTAGCAGATTACTCAGAGGTTTGGCAATTTTTGAAAAAATCTTTTATAAACTTCCTATAGAATCCTGCATGCCCCAGAAAGCTTCTGATTGCCGTAACATTGGCAGGTGGTGGTAATTTTTCAATTACCTCTACCTTAGCTTGATCTACCTCTATTCCCTTGTTCAAAATTTTGTGCCCAAGGACAATTCCTTCAGTTACCATAAAGTGACATTTTTCCAGTTTAAAACCTAGTTAGTCTCTTGGCACCTCTTTAGAACAAGTGCAAGATGGTCAAGACAGGAGCTGAATGAGTCTCCAAATACTAAAAAGTCATCCGTGAAGACTTCCAGAAATTTTTCCACCATATCAGAGAAAATAGAGAGCATGCACCTTTGAAAGGTTGCAAGTGCATTGCACAGGCCAAATGGCATCCTTCTGTATGCAAATACGCCGGATGGACATGTGAATGCTGTTTCCTCTTGATCTTGGGGATCTACTGCAATTTGATTATAGCTTGAATATCCATCCAGGAAGCAGTCGTATTCATGACCTGCTAGTCTTTCTAGCATTTGGTCTATGAATGGTAAAGGGAAATGATCCTTTCTGGTAGCTGTATTGAGCCTTCTATAATCAATACACATACGCCACCCTGTAACTGTTTTTGTAGGAACCAGTTCATTTTTTTTATTATGAACCACTGTCATACCACCCTTCTTAGGGACGACTTGGACAGTGCTTACCCAGGGGCTATTAGAAGTGGGATAAATAATCCCAGCCTCTAGTAATTTAGTGACCTCTTTCTGCACCACCTCCTTCATGGCTGGATTCAGCCACCTTTGTGGTTGAACCACTAGCTTAGCGTCACCCTCCAATAGGATCTTGTGCATACATCTGGCTGGGCTAATGCCCTTAAGATCACTGATAGACCACCCAAGAGCTGTCCTGTATGTCCTTAGCACTTGAATTAGTGCTTCCTCTTCCTGTGGTTCTAAGGTAGAACTTATGATGACAGGAAAAGTATCACCTTCTCCAAGAAATGCATATTTCAGGAATGGTGGTAATGGTTTGAGCTCGGGTTTAGGAGGTTTCTCCCCTTCCTGAGGAATTTTTAGAGGTTCTATTATTCTCTCTGGTTCCTCCAGATCAGGCTGAGCATCTTTAAAGATATCCTCTAGCTCTGATTCGAGACTTGAAGAACTGAAGATTGATGGTTTAGAAGTTATAGTAAACTCTCGTTGTAAGTATAATTACTAAACCAAGCAATCAACCTTTCTTACAAATATTTTGGTTGTCACAAGTAACAAACCCCTAAATAAATTGATAACCGAAGTATTTAAACCTCGGGGCGTCTTCTCAAGGAATTTCAGGGAGGTATGACTTATTATTGGCTATGAAAAAGGTAAAATTTTGGGAGTTTTGAGAATGAAGAACAAGTATGATAAATGATAAGCGAAAAAAATAAATAACTATAAAATAAACTCTTGGTAAGATATGAAAATTTAGAAGTCCTATCCTAGTTACTCCTATGAGAATGGAAGTTAATCCCACTTAGTTAACCTTTGCATAAGCAAGGGAAAGTCAAGTGAATCAATTGGTTAGAATTTCCAAGTCCTAGCCAACTCCTAAGGAAAGACCAGAGTTAGTGGAATTCAAATTAATTAGCCGACATAACAATCAATCATGAATAGTTGATAACTCAAGAGCTTCCAGTTAATCAATTAAAGCCAAGAATATAAAAAGATAGATAAAAATCATAGATCTAAAAATATCTCAAATAATATTATTTAAGAAAATCCTAACATGAATGGGCATAAGCCAAATAGGCAACATAAGTAATACAAGCATCAAAGTATCTGAAAGTAAAGGAGACATACAAAGTAAAAGGAATATTGAACTTGATGAAGAGTTGAAATCCTAAATCCTTTAAGAGAAATCCTAACCTAAAATCCTAAGAAAGAGGAGAGAGCCTCTCTCTCTAGAAACTACATCTAAAACTATGGAAAGTGAATTATGAAAGCATGTTTTTGAATGGATGCATTTCCCCACTTTATAGCCTCTAATCTGTGTTCTCTGGGCCGAAAACTGGGTCAGAAACAGCCCAGAAATCGCTGATTGTGAAATCTGGTCTGTACAGGTCGCGGCAAAGTGACGCGGAGGTGTCATCCACGCCTCCGCGCGGATTGGAGTTCGCAAATGCGACGCGTCCGCGTGGAGCGCATGTTCGTGTCGCCTATCTATACGGCCATTATGGTGAATTATATATCAAATCGAAGCCCCGGTTGTTAGCTTTCCAACACAAGTAGAACCGCATCATTTGGACCTCTGTAGCTCAAGTTATGATCGTTTTAGTGCGAGTGGGTCAGGCTGACAGCTTTGCAGTTCCTTCCACTTTTGCATGCTTCCTTTCCATCCACTGAGCCATTCCTGCCCTGTAATCTCTAAAATCACTTAACACACATATCAAGGCATCTAATGGTAATAAGAGAGGATTAAAATAAAAGGAAATAAAAGCCAAAGAAGCATGTTTTCAATCATAGCACAGAATCAGGAAGGAAAATATAAAACATGCAAATCATATGAATACATGGGTAAAGAGTTGATAAAATCCACTCAATTAAGCACAAGATAAACCATAAAATAGTGGTTTATCAACCTCCCCACACTTAAACATTAGCATGTCCTCATGCTAAGCTCAAGAGAACTAAAAGAGTGAAGAGGAATGGTACAATGTATGAAATGCAACATATCTATATGAATGCAACTACATGCAGAATGTTTCTACCTACTTGGTTAAAAGTAAATAAGCTTTTTCAAGACAAACATGAATCAAATTCCACTAATTCAAATTACACAATAAAAGACAGGTAAACTTGTAAGAAGATAGCTCATGAAAGTAGGGAACATAGAATCAATCATTGAACCCTCACAGGAAGTGTATATGCACTCTAATCTCTCAAGTGTATAGGGTAATTCACTCTACTCTTATCTAATCATGCTTTCTAAACTTTGTTCTTCATCTAACC